>NW_019249429.1:0-300 GCF_002742605.1 Olea europaea var. sylvestris
GCAAACGGCGTCCATTTTGGGCCCATATGTACTTTTCAGAAATGTAGCGACTGCTTTGGATTGAAGTCATGACTTCATCGTGGTGTACAAGAGATTTTGGCCATTTTTTGAAAGAATGAGCACTTGCATATTTGGAATGCTTGGAGTGTCGGCGTACGAAGAATTGAGCGTAACTTTTGCACACGGTGTCCGTTTTGGGCCCATAAGTACTTTTTGGAAATGTAGCGACCGTTTTAGATTGAACTCACCACTTCATCGTGATGTACGAGGGATTTTGGCCATTTTTCGAAAGAATGAGCA
>NW_019249429.1:327-1340 GCF_002742605.1 Olea europaea var. sylvestris
GAAAGAATGAACAATTGCATATTTCGTACGCTTGGAGTGTCCACGGACGAAGAATTGTGCGTAACTTTTGCACACGGTGTCCATTTTAGGCCCATAAGTACTTTTTGCAAATGCAGCGACCGTTTTGGATTGAACTCACCACTACATCGTGACGTATGAGGGATTTCGGCCATTTTTTTGAAAGAATGAGCACTTGCAAATTTGGAACGCTTGGAGAGTCGGGGTACGAAAAATGGATTGTAACTTTTGCACACGGTGTCCGTTTTGGGCCAATAAGTACTTTTTTGAAATGTAGTGACCGTTTTGGATTGAACTCACAATGTTTTAACCAACGAGTGATTTTGGCCATTTTTCAAAAGAATGAGCACTTGCATATTTCGAACGCTTGGAGAGTCGGCGATCGAAGAATTGAGCGTAACTTTTGCACACGGTGTCCGTTTTGGGCCAATAAGTACTTTTTTGAAATGTAGTGACCGTTTTGGATTGAACTCACAATGTTTTAACCAACGAGTGATTTTGGCCATTTTTCAAAAGAATGAGCACTTGCATATTTTGAACGCTTGGAGAGTCGGCGATCGAAGAATTGAGCGTAACTTTTGCAAACGACGTCCATTTTGGGCCCATAAGTACTTTTCAGAAATGTAGCGACCGCTTTGGATTGAAGTCATCACTTCATCGTGGCGTACGAGAGATTTCGGCCATTTTTCGAAAGAATGAGCACTTGCATATTTGGAACGCTTGGAGTGTCGGCGGACGAAGAATTGAGCGTAACTTTTGCACACGGTGTCCGTTTTGGGCCCATAAGTACTTTTTGGAAATGTAGCGACCGTTTTGGATTGAACTCACGACTTCATTGTGATGTATCAGTGATTTCAGCCATTTTTAGAAAGAATGAGCACTCGCATATTTGGTACGCTTGGAGAGTCGGCATACGAAGAATTGAGCGTAACTTTTGCACACGGTGTCCGTTTTGGGCCCATAAGTACTTTTGGAAATGCAACGACCATTTTGGA
>NW_019249430.1:0-1340 GCF_002742605.1 Olea europaea var. sylvestris
CTTCATCCCTTAAATATTCTCCGTTGTTCTCCTCTAAGTGTATTCACTTTTGGGAAAATGAAAAGTGGTTAACCTTATATCTTATAGAAATATAATTCTCAATTAGGGTTTTCAAATTGCATAAATTTCCTTGGTGATGTGATCCAAGAGCCGAGTCAGAAGAAGGCAAGTACGAGACGAGACCCGTTGATAATCGAAGGTGGACCAATGACGTGATCGAGAGCAAAACAAGTGAAACAAGTGATGGGATTGCTCATTCAAGAAACTATTGATGGAACCATGTTCGGGACTCAAAATGGGATAAGTTTCGTGTTCGGGTCGAAGATCGAAACAAAATGGATCAATGCGTTATAAGCAGCAAAAGAAGAGAGTGGGCAGTATAACCATGCGGCAACACTATGCGGCCGCACGACATTATACCGAGAATTCAATGGCCGAAATTTTATTACCATGTGGCAGCACGAGTTATAACCATGCGACAGCATGGTTCATTTCTGGGGCGATTTTCCTTTTTTCCGCGTTTTTTCTTATTTTACTAGAATTTCATTCTTAATCAAATTCCTACCATATTGGACAAATATTTCAGGAATTTTGTTAGATTATTAGAATTATATTTCCTTTTTGACTCCTATTTGAGGAATAGTATAAATAGGAGAATATTTTTTCATTGTAAAAAAAACCTTTGAACTTTGACTATTGCTTAATATTATAGAGAGAGAATTATTCTTTCAATTTAATTGTTCTTCTTGAACAATTTTGGAACTTATTAAGATTCAACTTCTTGTGGCGTTCTATCAATCGGGTTGTGGGTTCTTTCAATTGTAATCAAGGGGTTTTTGGTTTTTCGCTAATCTAGGGTTTCTTGGTTCAATTCTTGGAGTTCAAGATCCAAAATCGGGTTAGTATTGACGTTCTTGGGTTCCGCATCAATCTCATTGTGGGTTTCGTAGTTTCCATTGCTATGGGGTTCGCATCGATTGGTATCAGAGCTTTGGCTCCAATTTAATCAGGTTATATCCTTATTTTTTTAATTTTTTTCAATTCATTGTGTTCTTGTGTCCAGAAAATTTTCTTGATCTTTGATCCAAAAAATTTGATCAAAAATCTTCAAATTCCGTTTTTGGGCTCAATTTTCGCCTAAATCATTTTTCATTTTCTTTGTTGGTTTTGTTATTGATTTTCGGATCTAAAAAAAATTACTGTTCATCCGTACAGTTAAAAAAAGACTTGTTAAATAATTATTGATCAGTCAAAAACCAACTATTATTATTCATTATCATTTCTAAATTACTTGGACACATTGAATCATTCTATTCCTTCATTCAAATCAAGTTTTAAAA
>NW_019249431.1:0-1340 GCF_002742605.1 Olea europaea var. sylvestris
TCGCGACGGTGTCGAAATGGGCTCAAATTTGACCGATTCATCGGAAAAAAAATCGCGCCGGGGTCGATTTCGTCATTTTTCGTAACGGTTTTGGAATCGTCTAAAATTTGACTGATTGATGGGAGACAAAAATCGCGCCGGGGGCAATTTCGTAATTTTTTCGTGACGGTGTCGTAATCGGCTAAAATTTGACTGATTGATGGGAAACAAAAATCGCGCCGGGGGCGATTTCGTAATTTTTCGCGACAGTGTCGAAATGGGCTAAAATTTGACCGATTGATCGGAAAAAAAATCGCGCCGGGGGCAATTTCATCATTTTTCGCGACGGTGTCGTAGTCGGCTAAAATTTGACTGATTGATGGGAAACAAAAATCACGCGGGGGGCGATTTCGTCATTTTTCGCGTTCATCGGAAAACAAATCGCGCCGGGGCCGATTTCGTCATTTTTCGTGACGATTTTGGATTCGTCTAAAATTTGACTGATTGATGGGAAACAAAAATCGCGCCGGGGGCAATTTCGTAATTTTTTCGTGACGGTGTCGTAATCGGCTAAAATTTGACTGATTGATGGGAAACAAAAATCGCGCCGGGGGCAATTTCGTCATTTTTCGCGACGGTGTCGGAATCGGCTAAAATTTGACTGATTGATGGGAAACAAAAATCGCGCCGGGGGCAATTTCGTCATTTTTCGCGACGGTGTCGGAATCGGCTAAAATTTGACTGATTGATGGGAAACAAAAATCGCGCCGGGGGCAATTTCGTCATTTTTCGCGACGGTGTCGGAATCGGCTAAAATTTGACTGATTGATGGGAAACAAAAATCGCGCCGGGGGCAATTTCGTCATTTTTCGCGACGGTGTCGGAATCGGCTAAAATTTGACTGATTGATGGGAAACAAAAATCGCGCCGGGGGCAATTTCGTCATTTTTCGCGACGGTGTCGGAATCGGCTAAAATTTGACTGATTGATGGGAAACAAAAATCGCGCCGGGGGCAATTTCGTCATTTTTCGCGACGGTGTCGGAATCGGCTAAAATTTGACTGATTGATGGGAAACAAAAATTGAGCGGGGGGCATTTCGTCATTTTTCGTGACGGTGTTGAAATGGGCTCAAATTTGACCAATTCATCGGAAAAAAATCCCGCCGAGGTCGATTTCGTCATTTTTCGCGACGGTTTTGGAATCGTCTAAAATTTGACTGATTGATGGGAAACAAAAATTACGCCGGGAGAAATTTCGTCAATTTTTCGACGGTGTAAATCGACCAAAATTTGACTGATTGATGGGAAAAAAAATCGCGTCGGGGGCGATTTCGTCATTTTTCGCGACGGTGTCGAAATG
>NW_019249432.1:0-1340 GCF_002742605.1 Olea europaea var. sylvestris
CCTTGGACAATCCCCCGGACGTCCAAGGGGTTGTCCAAGAAGCATCGCCTGAAAATTAATAGCTCATGGAGGGTTTTTTTTTTTTAAAATTGTTTAGACACAATTCCTTACAAGTAATGGGCTCGGTGGCAATAGAGTAGTGTTGGTGCAGCCCCCCGTATAGCCAATATTAGAGGAACTCCCCCAGTTCAGTATGCAATCTGTTTTCACTAGGAGTGGGCGCAGGTCGATTCTGTTCGATTCTAAAGAGAATCGAATCGAACCAAAATTTTCGGGTATCTAGTAAATGGAAACGTCGGGTCCAAATATAATTATGGAACCATTCAGGTTCGGTTTAGTTCGATTTCGTTCGATTCTGTACTATAATTAAATTTTTTAACATTTATAACAATATTATATAAATACAACTAATGATACATTCAATGGTTTTAGAATGTCAGAGACTAGTAAACTATCTTATTCAAATGATCGCTACGATCAAAGCTTTGGTCGGCAGAGGTCACAGTTTCGATCAGAGATCACAGTATCGACCGACGATTGTATAGGTTTTGGAATATTAGCGAGGATGCGAGAGTGAATGCGAGAGTCGAGACAACGTTATACACTTTAGTGTAGATGTTTAGGGTTATTTAGTGGATTTGATCTTGTTTGGCTAAGAAATGAAACAATAAAATGGGTAATTGGGTCAAAAATTAAAAAATTAGAAATGAAACAAATTATTAAGCCAAAAATTTGGATTTAGAAATCGTTAATTTGTTTAGAAAAAATTAAAATTAAAATAATTTGATTTACTCAATATAAAAAAATTAGAAAGATTCGATTCTTCGATTCTTGGTCTAGAATCGAGAACTGAACCGTACCCGTCGATTCTCAATTCAGATACCCGTTTGGGTATTTAATTTGACAAGAACCGTCGGATTTGGTTCGGTTCGATTCGGGAGATTTGCCCAACCCTAATTTTCGTCAGAGAATGCAATGGCGAGAACTAGGATCACTTTAATCGGCAAGGGTTTTAGTCTATTTTTATTTTTGTATTTTAGTTCTAGATAGGTTGATTTAGGTCAAGTCCGGGTTAGTCGCAAAACCCAAAATTCGAAGTTCAAACGGACCTTGATAGTAAGAATCTTTATTTAAGATAAATTGTTTAAAATTTTAAAAATCAAATATTTATTAAATTTTATTTTAAAAATACATTTTGTAAATTAAGAACATCTCCAAAAGATTCTTTAAACATAATATTTTCTCAATTTTAAAGAGTCAATCCTTAAAATTTTGCTCCAAGAAACTCTTTAAATTTACATTTTAAAATAGAGAGTGGATTTGACTCTTTAAATTAAAAT
>NW_019249433.1:0-1340 GCF_002742605.1 Olea europaea var. sylvestris
ATCGGAAAAAAAAATCGCGTCGGCGGTAATTTCGTCATTTTTCTCGACTGTGTTGGAATTGGCTCAAATTTGACAGGTTAATCAAGAACAAAAATCGCGCCGAGGGTAATTTTATCATTTTTCGCGACTGTGTCGGAATTGGTTGAAATTTGGAATTTTGATCTGAAATAAAAATCGCCCCGGGGGCAATTTCGTCATTTTTCTCGAATGTGTCGGAATGAGCCCAAATTTGACAGGTTGATCGGGAGCAAAAATCGCGCCGGGTGTAATTTCGTCATTTTTCGCGACTTTGTCGGAATTGGCTAAAATTTGACTGGTTGATCGGAAACAAAAACCGCGCCGGGTGCAATTTCGTCGTTTTTCTCGACTGTGTCGGAATGGGCTCAAATTTGACAGGTTTATCGGGAACAAAAATCTCGCCGGGTGTAATTACGTCATTTTTAGCGACTGTATCGGAATTGGCTTAAATTTGACTGGTTGATCGGAAACAAAAATCGCGCCGGTGGCAATTTCGTCATTTTTCTCCACTGTGTCGAAATGGGCTCAAATTTGACAGGTTTATCGGGAACAAAAACCGCGCCGGGTGTAATTTCGACATTTTTCGCGACTGTGTCGGAATTGGCTAAAATTCGACTCATTGATCGGAAACGAAAATCGCGCCGGGGGCAATTTCGTCATTTTTCTCGACTGTGTCGGAATGGGCTCAAATTTGACAAGTTTATCGGGAACAAAAATCGGGCCGGGTGTAATTTCGTCATTTTCCGCGACTGTGTCGAAATTGGCTAAGATTTGACTGGTTGATCGGAAACAGAAACCGCGTCGGAGGCAATTTCGTCATTTTTCGCGACGGTGTCGGAATCGGCTAAAATTTGACAGATTCATCGGAAACAGAAATCGCGCCGTGGGCAATTTCGTCATTTTTCGCGACTGTGTCGGAATTGGCTAAAATTCGACTTGTTGATCTGAAAAAAAAACCGCGCCGGGAGCAATTTCGTCATTTTTCTCGACTGTGTCGGAATGGGCTCAACTTTGACAGGTTGATCGGGAGCAAAAATCGCGCCGGGTGTAATTTCGTCATTTTTTGCGACTGAGTCGGAATTGGCTAAAATTTGACTGGTTGATCGGAAACAAAAGCCGCGCTGGGGGCAATTTCGTCGTTTTTCTCGACTGTGTCGGAATGGGCTCAAATTTGACAGGTTTATCGGGAAGAAAAATCGCGCTGGGTGTAATTTCGTCATTTTTCGCGACTGTGTCGTTATTGGCTTAAATTTGACTGGTTGATCGGAAACAAAATCGCGCCGGTGGCAATTTCGTCATTTTTCTCCACTGTGTCGAAATGG
>NW_019249434.1:0-1340 GCF_002742605.1 Olea europaea var. sylvestris
CAAAACGGACACCGTGTGTAAAAGTCACGCTCAATTCTTCGTCCGTCGACTCTCCAACCTTTCTAAATATGCAAGTGCTCATTTTTTTGAAAAATGGGCAAAATCCCTTGTACGTCACGATGAAGTGGTGAGTTCAATCCAAAACGGTCGCTACATTTTCAAAAAGTTCTTATGGTTCCAAAACGGACATCGTGAGCAAAAGTTACGCTTAATTCTTCGTCCGCCGACTCTCCAACCGTTCTAAATATGCAAGTCCTCATTCTTTCGAAAAATGGCCAAAATCCCTTGTACGTCACGATGAAGTGGTGAGTTCCATCCAAAACGGTCGCTACATTTTCAAAAAGTTTTTATGGGCCCAAAACGGACACCGTGTGTAAAAGTCACGCTCAATTCTTCGTCCGTCGACTCTCCAACCTTTCTAAATATGCAAGTGCTCATTCGTTTGAAAAATGGCCAGAATCCCTTGTACGTCACGATGAAGTGGTGAATTCAATCCAAAACGGTCGCTACATTTCCAAAAAGTACTTATGGGCCCAAAACGGACACCGTGTGCAAAAGTTACTCTCAATTCTTCGTACGCCGGCAATCCAAGCGTTCAAAATATGCAAGTGGTCATTCTTTCGAAAAATGGCTGAACTCCCCCATACGTCACGACGAAGTGGGGAGTTCAATCCAAAACGGTCGCTACATTCCCAAAAAGTTCTTATGGGCCCAAAACGGACACCGTGTACAAAAGTTACGCTCAATTCTTCGTCCGCCGACTCTCCAAGCGTTCTCAGTATACAAGCGCTCATTCCTTCAAAAAATGGCCAAAATCACTCGTACGTCACGACAAAGTAGTGAGTTCAATCCAAAACGATCGCTACATTTCCAAAAAGTACTTATGGGCCCAAAACGGACACCGTGTGCAAAAGTTACACTCAATTCTTCGTACGCCGACAATCCAAGCGTTCCAAATGTGCAAGTGCCTATTCTTTCAAAAAATGGCTGAACTCCCCATACGTCTCGACGAAGTGGTGAGTTCAATCCAAAACGGTCGCTACATTTCCAAAAGGTCTTATGGGCCCAAAACGGACACCCTGTGCAAAAGTCACGCTCAATTCTTCGTCGCCGACTCTCTACGCGTTCTAAATATGCAAGTGCTCATTCTTTCGAAAAATGGCAAAAATCCCTCGTACGTCACGACGAACAGGTGAGTTCAATCCGAAACGGTCGCTACATTTCCAAAAAGTTCTTATGGGCCCAAAACGGACACCATGTGGAAAAGTCACGCTCAATTCTTCGTCCGTCGACTCTCCAACCGTTCTAAATATGCAAGTGCTCATTCTTTCGAAAAATGG
>NW_019249435.1:0-1340 GCF_002742605.1 Olea europaea var. sylvestris
CGATCAACCAGTCAAATTTTAGCCAATTCCGACACAGTCGCGAAAAATGACGAAATTACACCCGGCGCGGTTTTTGTTCCCAAACAACCGGTCAAATTTGAGCCTATTCCGACACAGTCGCGAAAAATGGCGAAATTACACCCGGCGCGGTTTTTGTTCCCAAACAACCGGTCAAATTTGAGCCTATTCCGACACAGTCGCGAAAAATGACCTCCGGCGTGATTTTTATTTCCGATCAAACTGCCAAATTTCGGCCAATTCCGACACAGTCGAGAAAAATGATGAAATTGCCCCCGGTGCGGTTTTTGTTTCCGATCAACCAGTCAAATTTGAGCCTATTCCGACACGGACGCGAAAAATGACGAAATTGCCCCCGGCGCGATTTTTGTTTCCGATCAACCTGTCAAATTTGAGCCCATCCCGACACAGTTGAGAAAAATGACGAAATTGCCCCCGACGCAATTTTTGTTTCCGATCAACCTGTCAAATTTTAGCCAATTTCGACAATGTCGCGAAAAACGACAAAATTGTCCCGGCGCGATTTTTGTTTCCGATAAACCTGTCAAATTTGAGCCCATTCCGACACAGTCGAGAAAAATGACGAAATTGCCCCCGGCGCGATTTTTATTTCCGGTCAAACTACCAAATTTCAGCCAATTCCGACACAGTAGAGAAAAATGACGAAATTGCCTCCGGCGTGATTTTTATTTCCGATCAAACTGCCAAATTTCGGCAAATTCCGACACAGTCGAGAAAAATGATGAAATTGCCCCCGGTGCGATTTTTGTTTCAGATCAAACGGCCAAATTTCAGCAAATTCCGACACAGTCGAGAAAAATGACGAAATTGCCCCCGGCGCGGTTTTTGTTTCCGATCGACCTGTCAAATTTTAGCCAATTCCGACACGGTCGCGGAAAATGACGAAATTACACCCGGCGCGGTTTTTGTTCCCGATCGACCGGTCAAATTTGAGCCCATTCCGACACAGTCGCGAAAAATGACGAATTTGCCCCCGACGCGATTTTTGTTTCCGATCAACCTGTCAAATTTCAGCCCATTCCGACACAGTCGCGAAAAATGACGAATTTGCCCCCGACGCGATTTTTGTTTCCGATCAACCTGTCAAATTTCAGCCCATTCCGACACAGTCGCGAAAAATGACGAAATTACACCCGTCGCTATTTTTGTTCTCGATCAACCTGTCAAATTTGAGCCCATCCCGACACAGTTGAGAAAAATGACGAAATTGCCCCCGACGCAATTTTTGTTTCCGATCAACCTGTCAAATTTTAGCCATTTCCGACACAGTCGCGAAAAACGACGAAATTGCCCCAGCGCGA
>NW_019249436.1:0-1340 GCF_002742605.1 Olea europaea var. sylvestris
CCTTGATGTTGTGGTTTAGGGTTTATGATGTAATCTGCAGTTTCATGTTATCTTGAATGTTTTTCGGATCCTGTTTGTAATAAAAGGGAAAAGGGTTTTAAGTTATCTGTCGATAAGACCCTGATGTTTAAGAGAATATTGTATGTACCCAAGGATAAATAGAGAAAGCCCACTTTACTACTTATGTCGTACGCTTTAGTGGTAAGAAAATATATCGAGACATTCGCAAGACTTTCTAGGAAAGGAATATGAAAATACATATTAGACATTTGTAGAAAAGTGTATGGTTTGCCAGCAAGTCAAAACAGAACCTCATAGACCATCATTGCTAGTAATTTGTTGGATATTGCAGAGTAAATATGGAAAAACATGGCAATGTATTTCGTGGTAGGACTTCCGAACTCAAGAAAAAGTCAAAATGTCATTAAGGTTGCAGTAGATCAACTAACAAAGTTAGCTCATTTTCTACTAGTAAACTTAACCTGTAGTGTGAATCAATATGCTCGATTGTATAGAGAAATTACTAGACTAAACATAGTACCTATCTCAATTATTTTTTATAGAGTTTCCATATTCACGTTCAAGTTTTGAAGTAGTCCACAACAACGAATGGAACAAAGTTAAAGTTCAGTATCGCATATCACTCGGAATCCAAGGAAGTCTGAGACAACCATTCAAATTTTAGACGATATATGAGATATTTGTTAATTGGATCTCGGAGATTATTGGGAGACATCTAACATAGTAGAATTTTCATATACAGTAGCTTCTAAGCTAATAATAGGTTGTGATTTAAGCCATAGACAGGATTAGTGAATGATTCAAGACCGTGCAAGACCGATAAAAAAAGCTATGCCGATGTTGGAAGAAAATATCTGAAATTTCATATTGTTGATAAGGTCTTTTTGAATGTGGCACTCATTAAAGTAGTGTAAATTTATTGAGAATGGAAAGCTTATACCAAGGTTTATTGGAGCTTTTTAAATTTTTGAAACGACTGGTAACGAGGCATATAGATTGGCATTACAACCAGAATTATCATCAATTCTTGATGTATTCCATGTATCCATTTTGATCAAGTACAATTTTTATTCCAGCCATGTAACGAGTTGTAAGTAAAATATGTTTTATATTTTTACTTATTATTTATTTATCAACTTGCTTAAGTTAGAATGATATCTTAATTGTCAAAAATGTGCAAAAAGCATGTCCAATTGCAAAGTCCAAAAACAAGGTAAGTCAGTCAGTCTTGGTGCTACAGGTTTATAGAATTTCGGCTGCGGTTCTCCTGGGTTTTCAAACCTTAAACGAGGTTTAATAATTACTTAACTTATGGAAAC
>NW_019249437.1:0-1340 GCF_002742605.1 Olea europaea var. sylvestris
CATTTTTCGCGACTGTGTCGGAATTGGCTGAAATTTGGCAATTTGATCGGAAATAAAAATCGCGCCGACGGCAATTTCATCATCTTTCTCGACTGTGTCGGAATGGGCTAAAATTTGACAGGTTTAGGGGGCAATTTCGTCATTTTTTTCTCGACTGTGTCGGAATTGGCTGAAATTTGGCAGTTTGATCTAAAATAAAAATCCCGCCGGGGGCAATTTCGTCATTTTTCTCGACTGTGTCGGAATGGACTTAAATTTGACAGGTTTATCGGGAACAAAAACCGCGACGGGTGTGATTTGACTTGTTGATCAGAAACAAAAATCGCGCCGGGGGCAATTTCGTCATTTTTCTCGACTGTGTCGAAATTGACTGAAATTTGGCAGTTTGATTTGAAATAAAAATCGCGCCGGGGGCAATTTCGTCATTTTTCTCAACTGTGTCGGTATGGGCTCAAATTTGACAGGTTTATCGAGAACAAAAATCGCGTCGGGTGTAATTTCGTCATGTTTCGCGACTGTGTCGGAATTGGCTAAAATTTGACTTGTTGATCGTAAACAAAAATCGCGCCGGGGGCAATTTCGTCATTTTTCGCGACTGTGCCGGAATTGGCTAAAATTTGACTTGTTGATCGGAAACAAAAATCGCGCCGGAGGGAATTTCGTCATTTTTCTCGACTGTATCGGAATGGGCTCAAAATTGACCGATTTATCGGGAACAAAAATCGCGCCGGGTGTAATTTCGTCATTTTTCGCGACTGTGTCGGAATTGGCTAAAATTTGACTTGTTGGTGGGAAACAAAAATCGTGCCGGGGGAAATTTCGTCATTTTTCTCGACTGCGTCCAAAATTAGCTGAAATTTGACAGTTTGATCGGAAAGAAAAATCGCGCCGGCGACAATTTCGTCATTTTTCTCGACTGTATCGGAATGGGCTCAAATTCGACAGGTTGATCGGGAACAAAAACGGCGCCGGGTGCAATTTCGTCATTTTTCTCGACTGTGTCGGAATTGGCTGAAATATGGCAGTTTGATCTGAAATAAAAATCGCGTCGGGGGCAATTTCGTCATTTTTCTCGACTGTGTCGGAATGGGCTCAAATTTGACTGGTTGATCGGGAACAAAAATAGCGCCGGGTGTAATTTCGTCATTTTTCGCGACTGTGTCGGAATTGGCTAAAATTTGACCGACTGATCGGAAACAAAAATCTCGCCGGGGGCAATTTCGTCACTTTCCTCGACTGTGTCGAAATTGGCTGGATTTTGGAAGTTTGATCGGAAATAAAAATCGCGTCGACGGTAATTTCGTCATTTTTCTCGACTGTGTCGGAATGGGCTCAAATTT
>NW_019249438.1:0-1340 GCF_002742605.1 Olea europaea var. sylvestris
CTTCAACACCTGTAATTATCACACCGGATTGGAATCTGCCATTTGAATTAATGTGTGACGCCAGTGATTATGCTGTGGGAGCCATGTTCGGTCGACGTAGGAATAAAGTATTTCACGTGATCTACTATGCAAGTAAGACTTTGAACGATGCTCAGTTAAATTATGCCACTACGGAGAAAGAGCTTCTTACTGTAGTCTATGCATTTGACAAATTTCGATCATACCTTGTGGGGTCGAAGGTCATTGTTTACACAGATCATGCCGCCATCAGATACTTGATGGAGAAGAAGGATGCTAAACCACGCCTCATCCGTTGGATGTTGCTACTTCAGGAGTTTGACCTGGAAATCAAGGATAAGAAAGGCAGTGAAAATGTGGTAGCGGACCACTTATCTCGGCTTGAAGACACAGAACAGGAAGAGACAGTGGAAATAAACGAGATCTTCCCAGATGAGCAAATCTTTGGTGTGATGGAAGCACCCTAGTATGCAGATATAGTTAACTATTTAGCCAGGTCTATCATACCGCCAGATTACTTGAGTCACCAGAAGAAGAAATTCTTCGCGGAATTGAAGTATTACTTTTGGGAAGACCCCATTCTCTACAGGCGGGAGGCTGATCAAATCGTTCGACGTTGTATACCAGAGGAAGAGGGGCCTTTGATATTAGAGAACTGTCACTCATCTATATATGCAGGGCATTTTGGTGCTTCTAAGACAGCGGCGAAGATTCTCCAATCAGGGTTTTACTGGCCCACACTCTTTAAGGACGCATTTGAATTTGTAAAGAGGTGTGACCGATGTCAGCGCACGGGTAACATCTCTAGAAGAAATGAGATGCCGTTGAGTAATATCTTGGAGGTGGAATTATTTGACGTCTGGGGGATCGATTTCATGGGGCCATTCCCACCATCCTTCTCAAATCAATACATTTTAGTGGCGGTGGACTATGTCTCGAAATGGGTTGAAGCGGTTGCATTGCCTACAAATGATGGGAAAGTGGTGATTGAGTTTGTGAAGAAGAATATTTTCACCCGGTTTGGGACACCTAGAGCCATAATCAGTGACGGGGGCACACATTTATGCAATCGTCAGTTCGAGCAATTGTTATCAAAATATGGCGTCAAGCACCACATAGCCACCGCATATCATCCCCAAACCAGCGGACAGGTCGAAGTATCCAATAGGCAATTGAAGCGCATTCTGGAAGTCATAGTTAACTCATCACGAAAGGATTGGTCAAAGAAATTGGATGATACCTTGTGGGCCTACAGGACTGCATTCAAGACTCCTATAGGAATGTCTCCATATCGACTGGTTTTTGGGAAAGCATGCCATCTA
>NW_019249439.1:0-737 GCF_002742605.1 Olea europaea var. sylvestris
ATAGATCCCAGTCATTATCCATCAAGCCCCTTATTTTTTGAAACCTCGAAAAATCTGCCCAAGCAACTCAATTTAGTGCTCTTGCTCAACACTAAACGTTCCCTACTGTTACATTATATTGGATACAGCCCATGGATATATATATATAGAGAGAGAGAGAGAGAAGCAGAGTCTGAATTTTAGAGTGAAAAAAGAGGAGAGAGAATATTTTTTGTCTAGGCGATATTTTTTCAGGTGAAATATGACGTGGAAAAAAATTATGAATTTCACAAAATTTGTAATTAAAAATAATTTTAACAAATCTTATCCAAAACAAGCTCTTAAATTTTCCTTTGTTGTTGCAAAATTTGTTAACCATTTATGGGAGAAACAAGTGGTTTCTACTTTCTAGGTTTAAATGGTTTGGCATCTCACTTGAGAAAAACTGAAAAATAGAGCTCTCCTTTAGCATTGACTTTGTACAAATGTCAACTTACAATAGGGCAATATTGAGCTTCCACCAATGGCTCCTCTTCTCATAATCAATTTTGGCATTTTTTGATTTGGAAAGCAGACCGCCTTTCCCCACGATACCGTCCGGTTTTATATAAAAGAAAAAAAATAATAATAAAATTTTGTTTATTTTCTTGTTTAATTATGATTGATTTTGAGTATCAAATATGGGGGAAGAATTCGAATATTGGGAAGCACTATCTTTTTTTTGTGAATTAGCAATGGGTTATGCACTTAATGCATTA
>NW_019249439.1:7980-13752 GCF_002742605.1 Olea europaea var. sylvestris
TGACACACTGGGTGCCTATTTCCATTTAATGAAACCTTCCTTGGCCCCAAGGTATGTGTTACTTGAAACATATGTTCATATTGTCATTCTTGTAGGTAACTTTAAATTAATAAGATTATTGGTTTATATGAAGATTTGTCCGATCATTTTTCGCTAAGGATTTACCTAATGTATCCTTAAGTTATTATCTATTTCTAATTATTCACTAGCCAGAAAAACTTGGTGAAGTTAGATCAGAGATATTCAGTTCTTTATCAAAAAATAGTTATGAACCGACGACCCACCCCCACCGGCCTCATGCCACAAATCAGCCTCGCAAGCCTAGCTAATTCTGACCAGATCCAGGTTCCGCCCAGGTTCAGTCCTCACGCGCCTGATCGGTAGCCTCTACAGGTCGTTCTGCCTCTGGTTGGTCAGGCGCGTGAGTCACCGGCCGTTCAGACGGCGCGTGCATGTGGCTGACACCTCCTGGTTCCTCCGGCTGCTACGAAGCCATTCCGACTAGCGTTCCATCATCTTCCGGCCCGTTAGCACAAAATCATGGGAAACAGCCCTATGTAATGGAGGCTATGGTTTTCAGTACGATTTAGAGTCAAGGTGAAGGAGTTTGTAGTGACTGTTACCGCCTCTGGCGTGGTTAAGCTTTCGGAATGGGGCTCGAAGATATCGGGTGCTATCTGTATGGGCCGATTTGGTGCCGTGTGGATGGCGAATATGGTGGACAAGTTGAGGAGGGCTAGTAAGATGGAAGAATTTGTTGCCAAGTTCAATGAATCTTCTCGCGCTTTCTTGGCGCAACGTTGTGCAAACAGTTATGACAGGTTTCTCATGGTAGTACAGTATGGGGAGAGGCGGAGAAAGGGGGTTGTAATGGTGTTGGAAGGTGCAAATGGAGAGGGATGGGAATTGGTTTCACGCATGTTCCAAGCAGTCATTGCTTCCTTTGTGGCTAGGGGCAAGGTGGTATGTCAAACATATGAAGAAAGAAGCCGACAAGGGATGACTTATGCCGAAGTCACGGTAAATGCACGGGTTTCGCAAAGTGCTGATCAGAGGGTAATGTTGCAGAAGGAAAGGGTGGGCAATGGGAGAAATGACCCTCATGTCGAAATAATGGCTTGCATACAAGCATTGAAAGGAGAATTGGATGGATTGATAAAGGTTGTGGAATGGGGTCTAGGTCAAGTTATTGTCATGAGTGTGCGGTGAGATTGGAGGAGTCAGCTAATTTGGATGTCAAGGAGCCAGTGCCAATAGGGGTTCTGACTAAAGATAAGCAGGTGTTGGATAAGCCTTGTAGCGAGTCCCAGACGGGGTCTAATGTGGACATTTCTTCTGGAGATGAGAATCGAGACGAGATGGAAGGATCGAAAAGGGGTGGACTGGAACCAAGGATCGAGGCATATCGAGGGACGGAACCTCGGACGGAAATAGGAGAGCAGGGCATTATGAATATTGACTCGGAAGTTTTGGAAGCGAACAAAGTTATTTGTTCTACGATCATGGGGTCATTAGACATGATTCCACTTGTAAAGGGATCATTGCCAGATGATGTGCAAGAGGTTGGACTTGAACTGGGTGAACACTGAAGGTTGGCACTTGAAGACCAGCATAGGAAAATAGGCTAGGCCACGAAGGCAGTGAACACCTACAGCAAGCGATATGCTAAGTCTTCGAATGAATGCGGTCTGGGGAATGATAATGCGTTGGTGGTGTGAAGGGGTGGCGCTGAGAAGGGAAACACAGACAATGTTGCTGAACAGGTGGAGGAAGAGGAGGGATACTACTACGATCCTATTTATGCTGATGAGATAGCAAAAGTTAGTGCACTTGACGCCAGACCACCACCTTCTAATTGGGTTCTTTAAAGAATTCTGAATTTTAGCAAAATTGTAGGAGTGTCCTGTAATGGGTATGAAGATAGGCTCTTGCAATTATTTGAGGATTTGGAGGCTAGCAGGGGGCAAGGGATGGGGACTCCAGGAGGTAAGACAAGAAGTAAGAGCAATCGTGAGCTTAAGCGGCTTGAATGCTCAATTAACTATGATATTAAGGGCGGCGAGTGGAGTAGAGGCGTGATGGGGAGGGATGATGGAGTTTTAAGATGATTCCGAAAATGATTAGTTGGAATGTACGTGGGCTTAATGAACCAGGGAAAAGGTTAGGAGTTCGAAATCTATTGAGGAAATGGAGGGCTGACCTTGTATGTTTACAAGAAACAAAGTTGGAGGATGTGTCGAGGGATATTGTGAGTAGCCTATGGAGGGGGACAGCATGTGGGGTATCAGTCTGTAGGGTTATTGGGGGCCTCGGGAGGTATACTGATAATGTGGGACACCAGAGTCTTTGATATGGAGGAGGTTAGCGAAGGTCTGTTTTCTCTATCGATCTCATTTAGAAATATCGAGGATAGCTTTCGGTGGATGTTCGTAGGAGTCTATGGGCCTAATGTAGATGAGCATAGAAGTAGACAGTGGGTTGAATTGGCTGGAATGATGGCTTGGTGGAACCTTCCAACGTGTATCGGGGAGATTTTAATGTGATCCGTTTTCCTACTGAGAGGTCTAGTAGGGGGTAGATTAACAAGGGCTATGGAGGACTCTTTAGATTTTATCAGGGAGAATGCGTTGGTGGACCGCCTATGATTGGGGAAGATTTTACTTGACCATCTAATCGGGATCAACCTATCCTATCCCGAATAGATCGATTTTTGGTATGTGGAGCATGGTAGGCTAAGCATCTAGAGGTCATTCAGAGGAGAATGGAGAGACTGTATTCTGATCATTTCCCTATATCGTTATCTGGGAGTGTGATGCTTGTTGGAAAAAAACTTTTTAGGTTCGAGAAGATGTGGCTCAAAGTAGATGATTTTAGGGAACGAGTACAGACTTGGTGGACGTCCTATGACTACAGGGGATCTCCTAGTTATGTTTTGGATTGCAAATTGAAGGCATTGAAAAGGGATCTAAAGAGGTGGAATGAGGAGGTGATGGGAGATGTTAACCATCGCAAAAATCAATGCTTATCGGACATTGAGGAGCTGGATAGGAGGGAGGAAAGTAAAGGACTAGCAGGGGAAGAGAGGGTGAGACGAGGAGAATTAAGAGAAAAATTGGAGAGGCTGGTGGAGATGGAGACTACTTGGCGTCGGAAATCTAGGATCAAGTTGTTGAAAGAGGGGGACAAATGCACCCTTTTTTCCATAGGGTCGCAAACTCCAATAGGCACAACAATTCTATCAATATGTTGAAGGTAGATGGCGTTACCTATGAGGATCCAGAGGAGATCGGGACCCAGATGGTAAGCTTCTGTCAGAACCTGTATCACGAGCAGTTTGACTGGAGGCCAGAGTTGGAAGGGCTTGAGTTTTCTTCTATATTTGAGGAGGATGCCAGCTGGTTAGAGAGGCCTTTCGGGGAGGATGAAATTAGGGAGGTGGTGTTTAGCATGAATGATGATAAGGCGTCAGGACCGGACGGATTTTCGTTCTCATTTTATAAGACTTGTTGGGAAGTGGTGCGATCGGACATTGTCGAAGTCCTTACTTATTTCTTTCAATGTCGAAGGTTCTTGAGAAGTGCCAATGCTACATTTATTGTGCTGATTCCAAAGAAACTGGGAGCGACGCATATTAAAGACTTTCGTCCTATTAGCCTTGTGAACGGAGTTTACAAGATTATTGCGAAGATTTTGGCAATAGATTGAAGGAGGTGCTCGGAAAAGCGGTGTCCAAGTTTCAGAATGATTTCGTTAAAGGACGCCAGATTTTGAATTCAGTATATATAGCAAATGAATGCATTGACTTAAGACTGCACCTTGGTCTTCCTGGAATGCTATGATAGCTTGACATTCAGAAAGCTTATGATCACGTAAATTGAATATTTCTCTTGTATATGCTTAGGCGATGGGGCTTTGGGGATAAGTGATGTAAGTGGATTCAATTTTGTAACTCCACAGTTTCCTTTTCAGTTATAGTGAACGGCATTCCGGAGGGTTATTTTCGTAGTAGTAGAGGATTGAGACAAGTGGATCATTTATCCCCATTGTTGTTTGTCATTGAAATGGAGGCTTTCAGTAGGATGCTCGAGAAGGCCGTAGGGGAGAATTTACTAGGGGACTTTATGGTTGAGTAGTTACAGGTATCTCATTTGCTCTTCGCAGACAACACACTGATTTTCTGTGATGCAGAGGTAGAACAAATCAGAAATTTGCGGCGTTTGATCTTGTGCTTTGAAGCTGTACCTGGATTGAAAATAAATCTAGGAAAATCTGAAGCTATCACAGTAGGAGAGGTGGATAACATGGTGGAGTTGGCTGCTATACAAGGATGCAGGGTTGCGCGATTGCCTATGACATATCTTGGGCTGTCCTTAGGTGCTCGATTTAAAAGCACACATATCTGGAATAGTATTGTTGAAAGGGTGGAGAGAAGGCTAGCAGGGTGGAAGCGTATGTACCTCTCAAAGGGAGGTCGTCTTATTCTCATAAGGTCCACATTGTCGAACCTCCCTACTTCATGTCGTCGTTTCATATTCCTATTGTAGTGGCAAAAAGATTGGAGAGGATCCAGAGGTATTTTCTTTGGGGAGGATTAGGCAGGAGAGGAAATTACATTTGGTTAATTGGGGTATCTTATGTTCTCCCATGAGATTGGGTGGTCTCGGATTGAGGAGTCTCGTACTATTTAATAAAGCTTTGTTGGGTAAGTAGTTGTGGCGATTTGGATTGGAGAGGGGGAGTTTTTGGAGAGAAATTATTGAAGCAAAATATGGTATTATGGAGGAGGGATCGTGTTTAGTCGAGAGTCGAGGCTCTTATGGGGTGAGTCTGTGGCGCTATATCCGGCAAGGGTGGAGCGATTTTCGGGATAAATTGACGTTTGTAGTGGGAATGGTAATACTATCAATTTTTGGAATGATTGTTGGTGTGGAGATCAACCACTAAGATTGAAATTTCCTTCCTTGTATCATATTGCATTGTTGTCGTCTACCATGGTGAATGATGTTTTAGATATTCATAATGGAAGTATCAGCTGGAATGTTTGCAGGATTGGGAGTTAGACAACTACGCGATGTTTTTGACATCTTTATATGAGGTACAAATCAGGGCCAGAGATGGTGATTGCAATAGGTGGAGGTTAGCACGGGATGAAATGTTTTCAGTTAGCACTTTTTTTAAATCTTTATTGGGAGCTGAGAAGAGCTCTTTCCCTTGGAAAGCAGTGTGGAAGAGTAAATTGCCACCACGAGTAGCATTTTTACTGTGGACAGTGGTCAGAGGACAGCTGGATAAGTGCTAACGGCGGAAAACCTACGGACAAGGGGTTTTTGTATTACAGAGTGATGCTTTATGTGTAGGAGGGACGGGAAGACGATTGATCACTTGTTCCTCCATTATGATATTGCTAGTTTACTGTGGAATGAGATTTTCGCATCGCAACACATAGATTGGGCGATGCCAAGGCATATGGAAGACGTGTTAAAGGTATAGACGAGAAAATTTCGCGACAAGGATAGCAAATTTGCATAGGAGCTTATTTCGAGCTGCATAGTTTGGTGTGTGTGGAGAGAAAGGAATAACTGATGTTTTGAGGGTCAAACAAAAATTACAGAGCAACTTAGAGAATTGTTTTATTTCACATTATACACTTGGTTTAATGCGGTGGCTAATAGTCATATAGAAGGGTTGCCCAATTTTATGTCGTTTCTTTCGGATTTTTATTGATAACACACTTCTTGTGTATTATGGTTTGATTAATAAAATACTTGATTA
>NW_019249439.1:19307-58208 GCF_002742605.1 Olea europaea var. sylvestris
AGAGGATATTGAGAGCGAGTACAGTGAGGACGAAGAAGATAATCAGGATACAAATAAAAAGGGACGTGCCAATGGCAAAGTTCGTGAAAAAGGCAGCTCGGAAAGTTCCGGCTCAGATGAGGAGTGAAAAATCCTTGCTATAGTTTGATTGCAGTGGTACCCCTTTATAGGTTTTTAATGCTACAAAAGATAATGTTTTGAGCCTAGATGTGTTGCAACATTTCAGACTTCGATTATAATTGCTAGAATTTTATTTATGAACTTCTTATAAATTTGACTCCAAAGGATAAAAATAATAATTATACCATGCAAAAATTTCTTGCCTATGCTTATTGCGGATCGGTTGATGTTAAGTTTTTTTTTTCCCCCTATATATTAATTGTGGATCATTATTTATGAGAGGTTGGAAAAATCAGCACTGGTTAATTGCTGATTCCCTTGGCCTTGTAGGCATAGCAGAGTCTTAAACTTGGTATCTTCAGACTTCCAATTGTCGTTGGTCGAAATGAGAAAAAGACCTCAATAATTAAAGAAAAAGTGAGGAAACGAGTTTAGGGGTGGCGTCGTGGACTCTTTTCAGCTGCTGGTCGGGAGGCTCTCAGAAAAGACATTTTCTACTTCAGCTACTTTCATTTTAGCATTATTTTACAACACTTTCCAAGTTTTCTTTATTTAACATAGACGTTAAAATGACTTCAACAAAAATAGGCGGAAAAAAATATATAATAGAATAATGTAGATGTTCTAATATGGCATTGCAACCAGAAGCAATTACAAAGCCACTATGTTACTAAACAAAACTTAATAGTCCCATTACCGGGCAAACTAGTCAAATCCTTCTGAGGGTGGATGCTAGTTCTGCATCAGAACAGCGGGATTATGATAAAACCATCCGCTAATCAATAGCATGAGTTTAGCGTAATTAGGCCCCTTCTGACTCCCAAGGAGATTGTTTGAAGAATACCAGGCACTGGTACACGGCGTGTAGCAGATTGCAGAGTGGACAAATGAGAATGAGGCAACTCTCTTATCTTAGGAAAGTTAAGTTTGTTGAAGGTAGGTTAGTTCAGCCTGGGATGCAGTCCTTTCAACAGCCGTCCACCACTCCTCGTCCTCTTCTTCACAAGTTTCATCCTATTTGACACAGGAAATGGCAGTCACGTTGTATAAATTACAAGACAACAGAGAAGTTTCTTCAATATGTGCTAGAGGAGTTCTTCACTGAGAACTCTTCTTCAACGTAGCCTGAACAAATTCGATTCTTAATCTATCAAATTCAGAAGAATCTAACCCATCAAATGGGAAACAGGCATTGGTCGTAATTAAAAAGTTAAATCTTTCATTTCCTACGGTCAGTGGGAGCCAACGACCAAAAATGGTTAAGGGAAAAAAGGGGCATGTTGAACTTGAGATATTGATTGGACAGACTTTTACAAATGCTTCTTACGAGTAGAAAATAGAAGCTGAAGCGCGACAGAAATGTTAAACTAACCACCCCAGTTAACTCCAGTGCCTTCTGTATACATTCAACCTGGTCAGCAAATTCAATGGCTTCAAGCCACCACTTTTCTTTCTTGCAGCTTCCAGGTACACTTTCATCACCTGCTAGATAGACATGTCCCTGGTTGTCACAGCCTCCAGGAAGATTGAAGTAAAAGGCAGAATCAGGAAGAACATCATCAGGAATTGGACGAATAGGTGATCGATAGCCTGGTAATTAAATCAGCCCACCAGCCCAGTAAAAGTTATTTTGTAGCATATTGAAATGTTGATAAATATACAAATACAGGTAAAAGCTGTACCTCTGCAATCAGGATCATGACACTTCTGATAATAAGCAGCCCTTCTTAGATCGACCACATATATAACTGAACCAAACATTAATATAATAAATGTTAATATCCAGCAGTTTACTTTAATTGCATGTTTGGCAAAGTAGCTTAGACAGTACTTGACAATATTAAATTAGAAAAAGGAGCTAAAATGTGTGTCTAGTACTATCCATTACGATCTAATACTAATACTCCATATTAAAGATGCACTAAAAGATTTAAGCAGTTGATTTCTCAAAGTCAACAAACGATGGAAAAACCGTGCAAGTAATATAGTAGATGTTAAAGATCCCCACATAAACAAAGAACCCATCACTAGAATCACAGAAAATAAGTCAAAAACTAAAATATCAAGGATGATAATTGGCAATTTCGCACAATAGAATCTGTAAAAGAAAAGATTTACCGTGATTGCTTTTATGTTGTCTGCCAATTCGTTCACAGTATCTATTTTTAGACATGCTATAAACCATCAATCCATATTCTGAGAACCAGTACCAGCTCCGAATTTTTCCTGCCAGCAAAGCAACAGGGAATGAAAGAAGAAACTATAGGTTCTTAAAAAATTTCAGACATGCTGTCAGAAAATTTGAGCATAAAATATTTTACCCATATTTATTTAGAGGAAGGGGTGGGAGATCTTTAATTTTATTTTAGTAATACATTGTCTTTCAGTCATAATCACTCCAAAGACTATCAGAATATAAATTTCAGTAATGGTGGGGTAAAAATGATAATTTTTAAGGTGTATTATTTATGCAAAAGCAAAATTCTGGTTTATAATGCATCAAAGCAGCATAGAGGCTAAACAGTAAAATAAAGATATAAACTATTAAAAGAAACTAAAATTATTGTTTCGATAAAATCATTAAAAAGATCCTCAATACGAGGCTGAGCATACTGCTACCAAGTATGATCTCGCCTAAGCAAAGTGGCTTTGTCAAGGGGACATTGATAGGTGACAATGCACCGTTGGCTCAACAAATGTCAAGCATCCAGGATAAAAATGCTTGAGGGGGTTGATAGTGAATGGATAAATAAAATTAGAAGATGTGTAGGCAACAGTTGGTTTTCAGTTATAGTAAATGGAGAACAAACAGGATTCTTTAAGTCTCTTTATGTCGGGAAGAGGTCTAAGGCAGAGAGACCCAATCTCCCCTGCTATACTCGTAATTCTGGCTGAATGCTTATCAAGGGGTTTAAAGAAATTGTTTGAAAGGGAACCTGCTCTTAGGTATCTGTATGAGGAGAAAACTGTGGTATCACGTCTTTGCTTTGCAGATGATATCCTCGTATACAACAATGAGCAAAAGAAAATTCTTAGGTCAGTCCTAAAAATTTATACAAAGATATAGGGAAGGCTCCAGACACCCAGTGAACTAGGACTTCATAATGTCCAAAATAGCCACTAGGCAGACAACTAGGAAGGTGCAGATGGTGACTGGATTTATAAACAAGCAACTACCAATAAAATACCTTTTGAGTGCCTTCATTTACAAGTTACAAGAAGACTCACCTCTACAAGAATTAAGCAAGAGGATAAGAGACAGATTAGCACGATGGTCGATGGGAACAAAATAATTTTTCCCCAGGATTGAGAATTGTGTTCCTAAAGAGGGTGTTGACATCTATGCCTTTGCACCCCTTGCAAGAGCTAGATCCATGTATGTTTTAAGTTTCCCATTCCATTTGTGTGATTGTGATGTTAATAACTTATAGGATACAGTATGTATTGTATAATTAAGCGTCAAAGTATTAGTCCACAACTGTGAAATACATGCGTTACTGTAGTGTAATCACAAGGCCTGTTAACCATTTGTATGTGTGTACATGAACATAGCATTATACATAACCTCAATCATTGTGCATAACATAGACATTATTGGAAAGTAGGTTTTCATACATCATGCATATGTGTGTTTGAGAAACATGGGTTCTTTGCATGCATGTTTAGGAAGTAGGAAATCATACACGTGTGCTTATGCAAAACTGTCACGTGTCTTGGAATGGACTATGGGATAAACACTGGCAATTAGCAAGGTGAGTTAGACTAAACATAGTATTGCATTAAGTCTCCAATTGCTTGGATATGCCTAAAGATTGTAAGGGATTTAGTACTCCCTTGTTTATTTCATGCTCGTTCTATTTTATTAGTAAACAAGGAAGTAAGAAAAAATGGTTCAATGTCATATTAATAAATAGGTATGGATCGTGCCAATCTCTCACTTGCTATTGGGTAGGAGCCTAAAAACTCCTACACCAGCATATGTGGCTTTCCAACAAACTCTATTTATCTATGCTTGGGAAAAAAAAAGAAATGTTTGAACACAGTAATACCTGATACATTTCCTACGGAGGCAACAACAGTCTCTACAAATACATCCAGAGCCGGGAATGGTGATTTTCCCATCAAGTAACTTTTGGAATCATCACTTGTATAAGCATTCAAGTGAAAGTCTCGAGGAAAACAAGAACGTTTAGAGGAACTACTCGTGACCTGCAAGAAATTGTATTGGAAGATTGATGATGGTAAGACACAATATGTTGAGGACTAGAAGAGAGTATGTATGTCTGTCCACGTGCATAAAGAAATGCAAACGAGATAGGGGGAAAAAAAAAAGGTAGTCAAAAATCAAAAGATATAGGTCTGCGGAGAGGCGAAGTTACCTCTGTATCAAAGTGCAGCGCCTTCACGCAGTCTAAATCCATTTTGCATATTAGAAGCTTCTCACAATCAGCATCCATGTTGCAGATTAAGGATTCCATAAACGCTTCTCCTTCACTCTGTCACACATATTAGAGGTTATTTCATTTAATACAAGCGAGTATCACTGTAATAGTGCTATACATGTGAATTGTGAAGTACTGAGGGGATTGCATCTATGTCTGGGAATCGTCTTTTCCAAGTCATTATGTTTCTAATTCTCATCATTTATCAATATACCCAATCAGGATAGGGCACATGATTTAAGTTCTCAGCTATAACGTGTTTTTTCTTTAAGCCAAAACATTGATCTAATACATCAGTGGCACAGGTCATTCAATGAAATGTTTTTTCTTCAAGCCGAAGAACCGCTGCCACCACCAACCCATAAAAGGAAAAAGAAAAAGAAAAACATAATTATACCAAAAGGAAAGAGCGAGCGCAAAATGTCGAGGAATGCATACTAAATAAACGTGATGAAAAGTGGCTTCGGACCTATTATCATCAATACTAATTATTAAAGATATGTATAAACTCTCAGACCCAATTGGAAACCACAGTGAGTAGCTCTTTCACTGGTGTACTGCTATTATAAAAGATGAGCAATGCTATATAGCATCAGTGGTGCTAAGAACCAGTCTAAGTGCTGGTCCGCTGCTTCATTGTGCGATGGAGTTGGGATGCATTTTGAATCATTGGACAATGAAACGGTCCGCACCACTGGAGCTACATAGCCTTATTCATTAAAGATGTACCACCTGTCATTGATAAGATCCAACTCTATGTATGTGCTGTCTAAATATATCAAGAGGTTAGTATAGAGAAACTTGTATGGAACGTAGAATATTTCCACTTCGATTATGACAAGAAGCTAAGGAAGTCAATACATTTAAATGCTAAATAATTATATCATTGTTAGAAGCCATACCATATCCTTACATTTAAACCGCCCACTAGGTAAAAGAATAGAGCTTTTCCCCGCTTTTGATGATAGAGGTAGTCTAAAGCAACGATTCCTAGAATAGACGGCTGTATCCACGAAAAGCTGGCATTGGTTATCAGCAGAGCTTGAATCCTTCGAGATGAACAGATTTCTAAATCTTCCATCAGTTTCCTTATAAAGATAAGCCCTTGAACATATCTGACAATGAGGCAGGAAGAAGACGGCAATTACTTGGAGCTTGAGGGAAGAAAGTAATACTTATTGCAATGTCAAAAGAGATTTCATAATTGTAATGGATAGCAATGAATTACTGAAAGATATCCTAAGGGACACAGTTAAATTATTGCATAAATGAAGCACCAGCGATGACACTGCAATTATGTAGAGCAATGGTAAGATGCCACAATACAATTGCTGCAAGTGAAAATTACTCCTAATTTATGACACACCTCAGAAACAAATGCACCAGCATGTGAATTGTCTTTGAAGGCAGCCTTAGGTAAGCGGATGAGTAAATGACGAGAGAACTTTTCTGACAATAAAAACATAGGTAAAAAATGGATATAAATTAATAACTAACTTCACATGGATAAAGTTAAATTCATGTTTATAGAATCAGATCATCACTCTTATAACCATTTGTCTCTCACTCTTCCAAGTTCCAACAAAATAAAGCAATACGGAACACACGAAAATTTATCTGAAAAGGATTTGCAAATTATTAAGCATTTCATAAATAAATGCAATAGAAAGAAAAGATTTACAGTTAGTTTTCAAAGAAGTCCTGCAAGACATTCAGTAGTATTAATACCATCTGTTGATGAATCAAGTTCCACTACCCAATCCTTGTTTCCTGTGATGGAATACTTCTCAAGTAGCGCATCAAAGACAACATCTAGCAGGAGATCCACCATTTCATCTCCATTTTTGTCAGGATTTTCTCGCTTGTTGAACTCCAAATCAAAATAGAGGTGGCATGATAACCCCTGAAAGTCAGATATAATTATCGTAAGCAAGCAACAATTTTCAAACCCCCCTCCCTCACCCACCATCCCACCCAAAAAAAAAAAAAAAAAATCCAACAAACAAGGAAAGGGAAAAATCCACAAAATAAACATGAAGACCTTACCAAAAATCTTCAATAGAAGATCAAGAACAGCAAGAACAACTTAAAGCAAACAAATACACATATTTTAGCCAATGCCGCAGTTTTTCACTATGTTGAACAAGATTTTAACACTTTAAGTAGAAAATGCAAAGATTATTACCTCCTGAATAACTTCATAATGGTGACGAAATTTAGAATTCATATCTTTATACCTAAGAAGATCAAATATCAATAGCAAACAAGAAGTTATCAGCATGAGGAATGCATTAAGAAAAAATTCTGTTCAAACTAAAAAGACTGTTCAGAAACTTACCTTCTCCAAAATTCCTTGTACGTTGAAACAAGAAACCTTCTCTGGCCATTCATATGATCCTGATAACTAAAAACACGTGCATTTGAACGCTCTTTAGCGTACTTTATCGCTTCATCCTGCCTTGGAAAGGTAGCCCAAAATTCCTCTCTAAAACGAGCATAAAACAAAAACCAATAATTCACTAAGTTCACAATAACCATAACAGAATTAAAATCACAGAAGATTTAAACTACCTCAATTTAGTTTGTTCCGAGAGATCAACACGTATTTCGTGCAACAATCGCAACAATCGAGCAGGCCGATTTGGAGGCACGCCGTGAGGTGAACCATAAAACACCATCGGAGAGAACTGTTTGTCATTGCCCAGGATTTTACAATTTTTGGTCGTCGGAGTTTCAGAAAATGAAGACTTTTCTTGTTGTGGTGAAGATTCTTGATTCAATTTTCGTTTTTCTTTTTTCCTTTCTCTGATTGCAGATTCTGATACATCAAAAACAATCGATTAACTCAATTTCCAGATATATAACCACAATCAGGAAAAAAAGTGTCGAACTTTCTGCACATACGAGGAGGAGAGAGGCCGCATTTGAAGTACTGGAGCAGGCGATCTACATCGTCCATGTAGTTTTTGAATTTTCCGGCGAAGGGAGTGTCGTGCAATTTGCATACGCTACGGGGGGAATTGATTTAAAAGGAGGTCAAACTAAACATTAGTTTAACGAAAAATGCTGGTTGTACAGCATTGGCTCAGAGCAAATTTCACAACATTTCAAAATGGGCGACGTGGAATAGGCGGGAACGGATTTCACTCGAAAAATTCAGGTAAATGCGTGGGTCAATAGCAACCCGGCCCGTTTCAGTAATTCCCAAAAATCTTGAATTCCCACAGTCAAAAATCATATTTCCCCAATACAACACCCGCGAGCAAATTATTTCCCAGCAGATGGGTTCGTTCCGGTGAGAAGAGAGGAAAAAATTTCTTGATTTCTGGGTCCGACTTCGTAGAAATTCAGCTCCCGCGACTTGGCCATTGGGCCATTTCCGTTCAGCAAGCTTTCCCAGTTAGAATCCCCTCTCACTACGGCGCCGGTTGGAACACAAAAAACCATTCACAATACTGGGTCCACTTTCCTAAATTTGATTCATCGAATTGAA
Organism: Olea europaea var. sylvestris; assembly: GCF_002742605.1. Taxonomy (NCBI): domain Eukaryota; kingdom Viridiplantae; phylum Streptophyta; class Magnoliopsida; order Lamiales; family Oleaceae; genus Olea; species Olea europaea. The sequence continues at coordinate 27,363 of NW_019249439.1, forward strand.
CACAAAAAACCATTCTACCACGTGGCGAAATTTAATTCATCGACTTGGTTCCCTTTGACGACTACAATCCGGCCCCCAAATCTGTTTTACCCAAGCGACTCCCTCTGAGGACAACCCGAGTAGCATTCAACAAGAAATCTAGCTATCTCACCAAAGCCCAACTTTATCCATCTCCAAATCAACCAAGAATCAAGGAAATCTATGTACCTATCGAGATGACAGACGAAGGTAATCTCTTTCTTGGTTATAATGTATACTTGATGCATCACTGTATTTTGCAACATGTGAATACGTAGAAGGGTTTAAGAAATGAGAAAGCTGTTTCGATTAGCTGAACTACATGTGACATTGCAGACAGTTATATGGCTGTAATGATGTTTTTGAATATGTTAGGTTGTGATGTTTTGTTCTCTATGAAGTGGATTTTTTCATGCTTATATTACTTGAAGGTGGTTGTTAATCAAAAGTTGAAATGACATTTATGGTAAAATTGGAAATATTAAGTTTAATATTACTTCGTTATGAACTGAATTGCTTTATTAGTTAGTGTTGGGTGACACCTTTTTTGTTGCAAAACTGTCATAGGAAAGTGGATACCATGTGGAGTTCAGTAAAAGTGGACCCAGTATTATGAATTGTATTTGTTTTATGAATAGAGAGGCTGATGTGAGTGAAAGTGGATACCATGTGGTGTTCAATAAAAGTTCAGTGGTTTCTTATATGTGAGCTATTTTTGGTTTTGTGGTGGTGGTGGGAGTTGTGAATTTTGTGGCCATCCTGCAAGCATAACATTTCTGTTCATTGAATGAGTGCTCAATGACCTTTTACTATTTCTATTGGAAATGTTTTAAGTAAGCATCTTTGAGCTCAATACTAGTTAAGAACTTTGATTTCAGTGTTTTATAAAAACCTTCTGGTATTGTATTCTGGAAAGAGTGAATGGTACCTATTTTTGGTATTGTAATTTCCTTCCTGTTTTTTTTTCTAATAACAACATATGGCTTCGTTGATTTCGATGCAGGACAAGAACTAACGGAAGTATTGGATGACGAAGTCTTTGTCGAATCCAAAGATGAGAACTTGATGGACAATGTAATCACATTGGAAGAGGATAATGTAGGAGGAAATGCTACGATTGTGCCGGAAGTGGGTATGAAATTCAACGACAAGCAAGAGTTGTTTGAATTTTACAAAAAATATGTGTACGAAGTAGGTTTTTCGGTTAGGAGAAGAAATTTCAAAAAGTACAATGGCGTAGTGACATATGTTATGCTAACATGTAGTCTTGAGGGACAACGACGCGACAAAAAATGCTCTTCTTTGAAGCCGCAGCCAACGATTCAGACAGGTTGCAAAGCGAGGATAACTGCTTCCTCAGATATTCGGGGAATATGGAGAATTTGCATGGTTGACCTCGAACATAATCATAAAACAAGTCCATCGAAATCTAGGTTGTATCGATGCAACCGAGAATTGAGTGCACATGTGAAACGAAAACTAGAAGTGAATGATATAGCAAGAATTCCTTTGCATAAGAGTTACAACTCTGCAGTAGTTGAAGTCGGTGGGTATGAGAATATGACTTGTATTGAAAAGGATTGTCGGAATTATGTGGAAAAAGTGAGGCGGTTAAGACTAGGTGAAGGGGATGCTGCTGCTATACAATCCTACTTTGTGAAGACGCAAGCACGTTCTTCTGGGTTTTATTTCTCTATGGATTTGGATGACGAGTCACGGCTTAAGAATCTTTTCTGGGCAGATAATAGGTCTAGGCAAGCATATAAAGAATTCGGTGATGTAGTGACGTTCGATACCACTTACCTGACCAATTAATATGACATGCCATTCGCTCCCTTTGTTGGAGTAAATCATCACGGACAGTCGATACTACTTGGATGTAGGTTGCTATCAAATGAGGATACAGATACATTTGTTTGGCTTTTCAAAACATGGATGTTGTGCATGCATGGTCAAACTCCTAATGGAATTATTACCGATCAAGATAGGGCTATGTAGAATGCAATTCAGATAGTGTTTCCAAATACGAGACATAGATGGTGTCTGTAGCACATATTGAAGAAGTTGCCCGAAAAATTTGGGTATCACGTGGACAAGAGCTCTATTTTTTCATGTATACATGGATTAGTGTACGACTCACAGTTTGTTGAAGAGTTTGAGAAAGGTTGGGAATTGATGATTGATACTTATATGACAATGAATGGCTGTCCGGTTTGTTTGAGAACAGAGGTCGATGGGTACCATGTTATTTGAAAACGACTTTCTGGGCCGGGATGTCAACTACTCAGCGTAGTGAGAGTGTAAATGCGTTCTTCGATGGATACGTGCATTCTAAGACATCATTGAAGCAGTTTGTAGAACAATATGAACGAGCACTGCGAAGTAAGATTGAGAAAGAATTCCATGCAGATTTCAAGTCGTTTTCGCAGATGGTGTCGTGTGCAACGAAATATGAAATGGAAAAGCAAATTCAGGCAGTTTATACCATAGCCAAATTTCGAGAATTTCAAGATGAGATAACTGGTAAAGTGTACTGTGATGTCTTAAGTGCATCAGACGGGTGTTCGGGGAGGATGTATGAGATTGAGGAGGATATCATTTACGAAGGCAAGGTGAGAAAGAAAAAATTCACGGTACTGTTTTATGCGGAGGACTGCGATATTGTTCGCAGTTGTCGTTTGTTTGAGTTCCGAGGAATTTTGTGTAGACATGCCATCTCGGTGTTAATGCTTAACGGCATCTCATCACTACCGGATCGGTACATATTACGGAGATGGAGGAAAGATATTTGTAGAGCTCACACGAGAGTTGTAGTGAACTATGACAGTTTAGTTAGCACTCCTAACCAGTTGAGGTATGACAAAATGTGTGAAGAGTTTGCTACTTTGGCAGATGTAGCCGCAAATAATGAGGACAGATGTCGTCTGATAGTAGATTGGATTCGGTTACAGTCGAAGGAGATAATGTCTACCAGGCAAACTTCTCAGAGCACTAGCATTTCTATCCCAAATCTGCATCTAGGATCCCAGTCAAAAGCATCGCAAGACATGGGCAATGGCACTTTACAGGATCCTATATGCGCGAAACGGAAGGGAGCACCAAAGAAACTGCGTAAGAAAGGCCCATTAGAGTCAAGTTCGAAGAAATCGAAGGTATTATTATTATTTTTTCCGCATTTTGCACCTTCATTTATGAGAACTGATACAAAATATAACACTTCACTTTGTACTACAGGCAGTTGCTTCTTCAAGTACAGGATGTAGACCGCGATCTAGGAATACTAATCCTGTACAAGATACACCTGTCGTTCAGATACCCCAGCAAGTAGAATATCCCGTATCCACTTCAGTTTCATATTCACAATTTAGTATGGTCAGTGAAAAATTTTATTTATTTTTTTGGTGTTGTGTGGTTTTTTTTTTTTGTTTTTTTTTTTTTTACGTTGAATGACCGCATTTTCTAATAATTCTTTCATTGCATGTAGGTTGACCGTTGGCCGAAGAGCCATGCAGTTACACAACCGTTGGTAGCTTCAAACTCCATTGCTCCGTTGTCATCAAATGTTGTATTCAATTACCCAAGTAAATTATATGGTGTCGTATCCAAACACATATTGCACATGTTTCTTTCCTACATATCGTTAACCCTATATTGTTTACAGTAGGTACTATAATTTCATTCCAACCACTAATGCCACCCTCTCAAAGTGCCATAGCAGGTTGGATGTACAATGCCACCCAGTCATCAGTAGGATCGATATTCAAGCCGACTACGGAACATCAATAGGTGGTTGTTATTAATGTTTTTTTTTTTTTGGCTTGGTTCAAGATGTAACGATTTCTGGTTGTAATGAATGATTTACATCAAGCTCTTTTCTCAGCTTTGTTCAAATTGGATGTTTGGGGGATGCCTTTGTATATTTTTGGTCGGTTTTTCATTAAGTAAGGCATAGTATGAGGCTAATGGACCTCTATTTTGGAGCTAGATTTTGTTTTGTCTTGCATAATTTCTGGTGGGTTTTTAGTACAAATGATGCTGATTTTGTAACTACAGAAATGTTGTACAGTTAGATGAAAATTTTGACCCCAGCCTCAAATTATACTCCATTGTCTAATTATTGAGTTATCATCCATCTTTATCTTTTCTGTGCTAGAGGAAATAAGCAATGGATCAAAGCAGGGTTTGAGTGAATGAATAAGAATTTGGTTCAGTCACTGGGATGGCTATGACTTCATGTTTATTACTTTAACTGGAGAAAGAGACCAACCTTTGAGCTAACTTGGGGGCTAATTTGGGTTAGTAAAAAACTGGCTAGGTTACTTACTTAAAGTATGGAGTCCAATGTGTTCAAGATCACAAGCTAAAGGACAACTTATATGGGGGACGTGGAAGAAGAAACCACTGGGAACACTATGAAATCAAAGGGACAAAACCTGTTGAAGTAATTGGAGGAGCTCAAGTGTGAGCAGCCAAGAATGGAAGGCGGACAGCTTGGCGTCGCATTTCATTAACCGGAAACAAAGTTTTGCTTTTCACACAAGTTACCAAGAATTATAGAATTCTATATGGCCGACAGTTTCTTGTGATCCTTGGTAGTTGTCTCCTTTTAAAAATAGTTTCTTTATTATTTTATCCTTTTAATTATATTTTAGGATTTTATTATACTACATAAACACATGCCCATTTCACAGTTTCACAGGAACAAATTGGAATAAAGAACTTGATTACATTGCCACAGCCATAATTTGACGTTACAACGTTCAGATAACATGACATTGCCGCATACCCTAAACTACTACAAACTCAAGCTTAACATACTACATTACCCTACATAAACACATGCCGTACTACATACTTATACAAACACTTAAGTTTCACATTCCGAAAACATCGGATTTCATGTGAAATCTTCCGAAACTCGTTTCCCCTTGCGCATATTTATATTCAACGAAATTTCCAAGTCTTTCTCATCCGTGAGCTTCACAAGTGATTTTAACATATGCGACAAATCGTCCACGTGCTCATCTTTGTTTGTACTACCACTTGAGTCTCCATCGTCATGAAATGTACATTTTTCACCGGGCTTATTTTTACACCATTTGAAGAACCCACAGTCGCGGGTACAACAATGAAACAATAGCCCTTTATGTTCACTGTTCTTTTCCACCTCCATCCACTTGACGAACCGTGCATCACAATCGGGGCATTTTTTCTTTTTGGGGCATTCCGACATCATATGTCCCAGCATTCTACAACCATGGCAAATTCCCCTATTCTTGCCCGCCATCGAAGTATCCTGGTTCAACCACATAACACAACCACATTATAATGGATGGAGACCAGCATTCTGAAGCAAGCCAAAAGCCACAAACAGTTCAGATCAGTTCTTGAAAATTGACAATTTAGTTCTGAATCAAATCAAATCAAGAATCTTGAATCAAACCAACATTACCTTACATAAACCAAAAGCCACAACCATTCTGAATCAAATTAAGCCAAGAAAATTGAAAATTTAGTTAAGTTCTTGCAACTTTGCTCTTCATGCTTCCATTTTTCTTTAATTTGTGCATGTATATACAATCTTATGCAGAAAATTTACATGAACTGAACTGAACTGTTTACATTAGTAAATCCCAGAAGCTGCTGTCTACATTAGTAATTCCCAGAAGCTACAAATACTACACATGAATCAAGCCAAAAGCCCACAAGCAATACATACAACAATTACGCAGAAGATAGAACGCAGCCCAAGGATTTTCCTATATACATCAGTAAATCCCAAACCAAAATCCACAAACCGTACATATGAAAATTACACGATAAAAAGTTATTGTCTATATCCCAAACATTCGTTCTTAATATCAACTACTAACATGGTTTGATTTTTAAACCCATAAAACAAGCAATAGATAATCTCATGCCCAGAATGCCGTAAGGGGAATCAATTTTTACACCCATAAAATACATTTATAAAAATAAAAATCACATATGTTGCCTTTTTTTTACTTACCTAACATGAAGAAGGTAGTTCACTGGTCATCTATTGCCGACGGCGGGGGTGTAAGGATGGTGTTACTGGTTATGTGGCGGCCGAACGTACTTCAGAGGTCGCCCCAAAAAATCGTTGCAGCTGGAGGGTAATGCTCTTAACGGGAAATCGGGCAGAGATCTCGACGAGCATTGCGGTGTTTTTTCGGTCGGAAGTACGGTTGACAATCGCCTGGAGATTTGGAGAGTGAGTCTTCGCAGCGGCGGCAATGGAGAGACTTCGAGGGTTAGGTTAGAGCCGGGTCTTTGAATAATACAAGAATGACCCATTTTTGGCTTATTTCAAATATGAGTTCTATTTTTTTATTTTTTTTTTCCACGTCAGCAATCTGTGAACCATGCTGTGTCTTGTGCTGTACCCGTAGCAGAATTGTAGTTTAAAACGACCAACAACTATGTTTCTAATCTAACTTCTAATAAAAAGGGAAATGAGGTATACCTCCATTGTTGTAATAGGAAATTAGTCCAATTTTATTATGCATAATCTCATTTTTTATTTTTCATTTTGTTTATATCAAACAAATATCTTCCACACATCATGTCACTAGCATTAAAAAAATAATTATGTCAAACAAATGTTCTTCCACACATCATGTCACTAACATTAAAAAAATAATAATAATTTTAGTAAATATAAACTGTCATGAAAAAAAATTCTTCGTACACGAGTTTTGAAAAAGAAAAAACTCTTCACACTGTGCGAAGAGATGTCAAACCATATGCAGAGTAAAAAAGAAGAAAAAACTCTCCGTACAGTGCGAAGTAAAAAAAATCTCTCCACATAGTGACTGTCACGTGCATTGCACAAATTTTGCATTTATTGTATTTTTATTAGTACGCGAATTTTAGCTTTTTGAAAAGTTTTTAAAGTAATATCTAGAAGTATTTTCATGATATAAGAAAATATTGCAAATTATTTTTATAATTGCATAACAGTATTGTGTCATCTAGAAAAGATATACTTGTATATTTCATATTTGAATAAGAAATATACGAGATTATACAAATTATTTTGCTTGTATTATTTGATAGTGTTGATATGATTGAGTTGAATGTAAAATTTATATTTCTAAATTTTGTGTAATTCAATATTGGAAAATTGAAGATTGAGCACCATATTCATATGTATTTATATTTTGTGCTTCATATATATTTAATATTTATTTTATGCTTATATTGAAAAAATAAAAATCTGAATTTTTTTTTTGAAATTCGGTTTGGTAAGTGAATGTACGGTGTTCTGCATTCTTGGTATTTGTAATGCAAAAATCGGTATATAAAAATACAGTAAGCTACAAATACGATAAGCAGCATATATGGTAAGTTGCAAATACGGTAGGCAGTATATACGATAAGCTGTAAATACGGTAAGTTCTTTGCAAATACGATGGGCTGCAAATACGGTAAGTTACAAATACGGTAGGCAGCATATACGGTAAGATGCAAATACGGTAAGGTACAAATACGGTAAGTTGTAAAATACGGTAAATAGCATATACGGTAAATTGTCTGCAAATACGATAAGCTGCATTTATAAATTTATAATTTGTTATAAATGTATAAAATTTATTTAATATTGAATTTCTTAAGTACTAACTGTTGTAATTCAATATTGTTTCCTTTTTTATAACTGTATTTTCGAGAAAAAAAAAGAAAAAAATTGTGGTTATGAAATTGCTAATCTTTAAATATGTTTTTTGTTGAAGATAAAAATGATTTTTTTATGTTATTTGTAAAAAAAAAAAATTATTTTAATTTTATTAGATTAATAAGAAGATTTATTATGCATTTTTATTTTTTACATTTTGTGAAAAATTTTGTTTATGGTGATTGACAAATATACTTCCACACACGCATCATGCCAAAAATATTAAAAAAATAATAATAATTTTAGTATATATAAACTCTATAGTTGGTTTGTCATCTCTTCGCACTGTGCAAAGAGTTTTTTTCCACATGGTTCAACTCTCTCCATACTGTGCAGAGATTTTTTTAATCTCTTCGCACCTTTTTTTATTTTTACTCCGTACTTTGTTCAAATCCCTCCACACTGTGCGAAGAGTTTTTTTTTCAATTTTATAATATTGAATTACACAAAATTTAGAAATATAATCTTCACATTCAATTCAATCATATCAACAATATCAAAGAATACAAGCAAAATAGTTTGTATATTTCTTATTCAAGCATGAAATCTACAAACATATTTTTTCTAGATAACATACTGATATGCAGTTGTAAAAATAATTTGCAATTATTTTCTTATATTATGGAAATATTTTTAGATATTGCTTCAAAATTTTTTTCAAAAAATTAAAATTCATACACTAATAAAAATACGATAAATAGAAAATTCGTGCAACGCATGTGATAGCGACTAATCTTAGTTAAAAGGCCTAAAGTTATAAAATATGGAAAATATAATTTGTAAATGACTAAAATGACCTTGTATACAAAATGTCATTATTGCACTTATACTCATTTCATTTTCCATTGAACCCTACTTGAAATCTCCTTTTATCCTTTCAATTTCCATTTAGCTCTAATTCAATTTTGACTTCCATTCCTTCCACAAGTCGATCTCTCTGTGCAAATATTCTCATTTCCTTCTCTTCATCTTCTTTTCGTTCATGGAACCCCAAAATTCACATGTTATTCCCTTGAAAACTCATTTGGTTGAGTGAGTAATCAAAACTTGCAACATCTTTATATATATATATATGTATATATAAATCTCCTTTTATCCTTTCAATTTCCATTTAGCTCTAATTCAATTTTGACTTCCATTCCTTCCACAAGTCGATCTCTCTGTGCAAATATTCTCATTTCCTTCTCTTCATCTTCTTTTTGTTCATGGAACCCCAAAATTCACATGTTATTCCCTTGAAAACTCATTTGGTTGAGTGAGTAATCAAAACTTGCAACATCTTTATATATATATATATATATATTTAATTATTGCCTCATTTTTGTTTGGAATTCGATGGGCAAATCCTAGCGACCATCAGCGTGGCATTTGAACCAAGTGTTATTGAGAAATATCTCATAATAGCATCACATATATATTGGGTTATTCCTTTTAATGGGAATTTATGTCCCCAATTTTCTGTCAATGAAGAACAGTTTTGTTGTGATATTAAGGGAGATGCAATCTATACTGGAAGTTCCTGTGGGTGAATAATTATGCTATCCCTTTTGGAGCAATTAAAAACTTATTAACTGTACAATCTGTGTTCTTAATTGTTTTTGTTTTGATAAGATCAAGACTCACTCTGTCAGAACATATAGCACTTAGGAATTTTGATGTGGATGCTTCCTATGTGATGTTGGAAGTTTGTGCAGGCCAATGTTGTGACATATTTGACATAGAAAGCTTGTTATTTAATTATTGATGTTATATTGATAAAAAATATTAAAATATTAAAAAAATTGAAATTTGTATGTAAAATTTTCATAGTACGTGTTATAATAATAATTATTAATACTAATTGAGTATTCACCTTCTACAATTAAATGCCCGACCCAAGTTTGAAAGGATGAGTAATCCTTAAATGGATTGAGTGTGCACGTCCGATCTTAAGATGCACCCTCTTTCATTCATGAATTTACTCGAGCAATTCTTGAACAGTTGATAAATATGAAGTTTACTTTAACATAAAACCAATATCTAGTAATACTCCTTTAGCCATTAGCTTTGCCACTTAAAACCAAATAAAAAGAGACGGAGAAATCAAATTTATTTGGTACGTGCTTTCACGTTACCCTTCATTTTCTTTTCGAGTTATATATCATACCCTTAAAGGAATGTATCATATTCAATACACATCAACGGCTAACTACTTAACTCGTCAAATTTGTACTAAAACGATATGAATGTCGTTACTTTATTTGTAATCTTGATACATAACGACATCATTATCGTTTCAATACAAGTTTAACGATTGTGATATCGTTTTAACTTAAATTATAACTAAAACTACATATATATTGTTTCAGTTAAAATAAAACGAAAATTATATCGTTTCTGTTAAAAATAACGATTCGACCGTCCACGACAATTAGACATCCGTCTAACATATGTAGGATGATCAAAATAGGTAATCAAGTGGGTTCGATACTGCTCAAAAGAAACTATGAGAACATTTTTGTTCTTATGATTGTATACCACTTTCGAACTATTCCGACAAAAAGTATCTTTGCTCGCTCTTTTTAAGTCATTCGAATGGTATCTACTCACTTGATGACATCTTTCCATCGTCCTATATATGTTGAAGGCATGACGGGTGGTTGTAGAAGGTCGAATCGTTATTTTTAGCTAAAACGATATAATTATCGTTTTATAAGAAAAGAAATGATATATATGTCGTTATACTTAGTTTTTGAATTGAAACGATTTCAAACTCATCAAATTTGCACTAAAATGATATGAATACATAACGACATCATTATCGTTTCAATACAAATTTGATGACATTGATATTGTTTTATCTTAAACCATAACTAAAATTACATACATATCGTTTCAATTAAAATAAAACAACAATTATATCGTTTCTGCTAAAAATAACGATTTGACCATCCACGATCATCAGACATGCATTTTAACATATGTAGGATGATCAAAATAAGTAATTAAGTGGGTTCGATCTTACTCAAAAGAAACTATAAGAACATTTTTGTTCTCATGATTATATACCACCTTCGAATTATTTCGACAGAAAATATCTTCATTTGCTTTTTTTAAGTCATTCGAGTGGTATTTATCCATTCGATGATCTCTTTCGATCATCATACGTATGTTGAAGGCATGACGGGTGGTTGTGGATAGTTGAATTGTTACTTTTAGCTAGAATGACATAATTATCGTTTTATATAAAAAGAAATGATATTTATGTCGTTATATTTGTGATTTGAATTGAAACGATTTCAAACTCGTCAAATTTGTACTAAAACGGTATGAATGTCTTTACTTTATTCGTGATTTTGATACATAATGACATCATTATTGTTTCAATATAAATTTGACGACGTTGATATCATTTTATCTCGAATCACAACTAAAACTACATACATATCGTTTTAGTTAAAATAAAACGACAATTATATCGTTTTAGCAAAAAAAAAAAAATACGATTTGACCGTCCACGACCACCAGACATGTATCTGACATATGTAAGATAATCAAAATAGGCAATCAAGTAGGTTCCATCTCATTCAAAAGAAACTATGGGAACATTTGTGTTCCCATGATTGCATACCACTTTCGAACTATTCCGACAGAAAGTATCTTCGTTCGCTTTTTTTAAGTCATTTGAGTGGTATCAATTCACTCGATGACATCTTTTGATTGTCTCACGTACGTTGAAGGCATGACAGGTGCCTGTGGACGGTCGAATCGTTATTTTTAACCAAAACGATACCGTTATCGTTTTATACGGAAAAACGATATTTATATCATTGTAATTGTGATTTATATTGAAACGATTTCCAACTAGTCAAATTTGTACTAAAACGATATGAATGTTGTTACTTTATTTGTGATTTTGATGCATAACGATATCATTATTGTTTCAGTACAAGTTCGACGACGTTGATATCGTTTTAGTTTAAATCATAATTAAAACTACATATATATCGTTTCAGTTACAGTAAAACGACAACTATATCATTTCTGCTAAAAACAACGATTCGACTACCACGACCACCAAACATGTATTTGACATATGTAAGATGATCAAAATAGGTAATCGAATGGGTTTGATGTCACTCGAAAGAAATCATGAGAACATTTACGTGTCCCATGATTGTAGACCGCATTCAAACTATTCCGACCAAATGTACCTTCGTTCGCTCTTTCTAAACCTGTCTTATGACCTCTTTTGATCGTCCCACATATATTGAAGGCATGACGGGTGCCTGTGGACGGTCGAATCGTTGTTTTTAGCCATAACGATACCATTATCGTTTTATATGAAAGAACGATATCTATATCGTTGTAATTGTGATTTTTATTGAAACAATTTCCAACTCGTCAAATTTGTATTAAAACGATATGAATGTCATTACTTTATTTGTGATTTTAATGCATAATGATATTATCATCGTTTCATTACAAGTTCGACAACGTTGATATCGTTTTAGTTTAAATCATAACTAAAACTACATATATATCGTTTCAGTTAAAGTAAAACGACAATTATATTGTTTCAACTAAAAACAATGATTTGACCATTCACAACCACCAAACATGCATTTGCCATATGTAGGATGATCAAAATACATAATCATATGGGTTCGATTTCACTTGAAAGAAATTATAGGAACATTTACGTGTCCCATGATTGTATATCACCTTCGAATTATTTCGACGTAAAGTATATTCGTTCGCTCTTTCTAAGTCCGCTTTATGACCTCTTTTAATTGTCCTACGTATGTTGAAGGCATGACGGATGATCGTGGACGGTCGAATCGTTATTATTAGCCAAAATGATATAATTATCGTTTTGTATGAAAAGAAACGATATCTATATATTTGTAATTGTGATTTGTATTAAAGCGGTTTCAAACTCGTCAAATTTGTGTTAGAACGATTTGAATGTCGTTACAGGCTCGAATCAACATATATTATTTTGTTAAATATAAAATCAACACTCAATCTTTGCCATAGCGATTAAGCTTTCAATATTTTAACTAAGGGTCAGAGGTTCGAATTCATTCTTTATGGAATTAATTTTGGCAAATATTTTATAAATAAAAATGTTGATCCATTAATTGGGTGGAAAAGGATTCGAACTTGGGACTTCCTATGTATAAATGTAAGCTTTCACCAACTAAACTGTAAGGGGAATTTGAAAGTAAAATAATTACTAGTTATATAATCTAAAAAAATTGTCTATCAAAAAAAAAAAAATTGTTTTCGGTACACAGATCCTTCATACCCACCATTGTTGCCACCACCATTGCTGCAACCGCCAATTTCAAGAGCATAAATACTCACTTTGTTTAACCTAATAGTTCCAAACCCACCACCACTTTAAAACTCTGCACGATCTTTGGCCTCACAAGAAGTAGAAAATATTATTTTTGACTTGAATGAGAAGTATTTGAGAATTTGAAGGCGAAGAATATTTAATTTTGCAATTGTAAATTTGGGGAAGAAAGGTTTACATGGGGGATGAAGGAGAAAATGCCAATAATCCTTCATTTATTTGGTTATGGAAGAAAGGGTAAAATAGGCTTTTAATACTTTAAAATAATTAAGTTTTCTTATTTTTTAAAGAATTTGGTTAAAGGCCATTTAGACAAAATGACATTGAGCGGTGGTTATTCCAACTCATTTCCCCTACGTTATTCTTGGTTTTACTCTCGAGCAGAGTGAATTTGTTGGAGTTGCAATGGAGGGCGTACACTTTCTGAAAATTGTTCTTCATTGGGGAAGTGATTGTGAATAGTGATGATGGGTAATATTCCATTAATTACGAGAAAATATTTTGCGCCTGTTTGACCCTGGTTTTTTTTTTTTTTTGTTAAGAATGTACTTTAGACTAGTAGATTAATGGAGAATATATAGTCAAAAAATAAAAATTTTGATTTTTGCATGTAAAATTATTTTATTGAATAATGTGTGGTTAAAAAAAAGTGGAAGAAAAATATATTTTGTTAAAAATGGTGTTCAAGGGCTTTATATGTTTTATGGTTAAAAACAGAAGTTTGGATACAAACTTTTGGATTGTTCAAGGTACCGTCATTCAACGGATTTGTGGTTGAGTCAATAATCAAGTAGAATTTTTGCTCTCCTCTTTAGCATTTATATTGTTCGTGATCTTCTTCGTGTCTGTCCGAATCACAAAGCTGGTTGACTCTAATTTTAATGAGTTAAATTAAGGATCCAACAAATATAAAGTTTTTTCGATAAAGCTAATGAGTTCCAATAACTTCGAACCAAATTAAGCCCATGTTTGACACACATTATAAAGAAAAATTTTGGTAAAATGTATTATGGAATATCATTTTTGGGAGAATATGTGGTTTAAAAAAAGAATTTTTTTTAATTACGTGTAATATTATTTTAATGAAAAATGTGTAGTTAAAAAAAAAGAGAAAAATACATTAAAAATTAGGTAATTAGCACAAAAGGTTCATATCTTTCAATGTTATTGTGCAAAACGTTCCTTACTTTAATTTTTTTGGCATTTTTACCACTAACTTTCACCTTTCATTGCATAAAAGGTCATTTTTATTCTCTTTTTTTTTTAATAAAATGACGATTTTAGCCTCCTATTCAAATAAAAGAAAAAAGAAAGGATGAATAACCAATTACAACCACGGTCCTTAAATTTTTAAAAAATTATAAGGAAATCATAAATTCTCCTCCACCACCACCACTTTCACAACCTTACAAGCTGCCACCTATAGATCCACATAGCACCATCTTTCGGCCACCATGTCCACCAGACTCCACCATTACCAACCTCATCTCACTCCCCCACCATCATTCACACACAAATTTGAAATATTAGAGTACTTAGGACCCACCAATTTTGGTTAGACAACTCTTGCCGTGTATTGCGCCCGTAGAGAGTTTTGGACCAGAAATTGAAATGGTTGAGGGAATAATTTGTTCAATTAAATTCATATCAATTGTCGTTTGGATTTGTTGACGGTTCGATATTAGCCAATTTGGGTATTTGTTATTGTGGGATGCATGAATTGGAGGATGAAAGTTTGGCAAAATGGACGTCGCTACTTTCGAATGTTCTAGAATTACAACAAATGATTTGAAGCAGTTTTGATTGACATGAGGTCACGTATAGGTTAGTCAAGACGAGGGATAACCTTCGATGGATTGACGTGAAGGATTATATACGGCATTTTGGTATTTTGAGCTGTAAATATGGTTGTTTCGAACAGATTGGTGACCAATACTGTGGAGAAGGATGTTGAGGAGAATGAGGCGAGGTTGGTGGTGGTGGAGTCTGATGGTATTGTGATATGAATGCGATGCTATGTAGATCTATAGGTGGCGGCTTGGTGGGATTGTGAAAGTGGTGATAGTGGAGAATTTAGGACTTATCGGTAGTGTTTTGAAAATTTTAGAGATATGATTGCAATTAGTTATTTATTTTTCTTTTCTTTTCCTTTTGTTTTATTTGAATATAAGGGCAAAATCATCATTTTATTGAAAAAAATGGATGAAAATGACCTTTTGTGCAATGGAATGTGAAAGGTAGGGGTGAAAATGCCAAAAATTGAAAGATAAAGACGTTTTGCACAATAACATTGAAAGATATGGACCTTTTATGCTAATGACCCGTTAAAAATTTAAAGGGGGGACAAGAGCTAAACCCATTGAATTAGTCGAAGAACATGCTAGTTGGGAAGGGATAATTATCTAAGAAAATAATTGTCCTTATATTGCTTGCGATTATGAGGTATGGCAGATCCAAGGTGTAGACACTCAATTTTTTACTAGTTTTGCTACATTTACATCATAATTGATGGGTTAATTTATATTCTTTGACGACACTTATTCCAATGAATGCCTTGACACCTCAAAGGGTGAGTGTACAACTAGTTTAATTCCATTTTTACTCACTAGCACTTAACTTTTAGTTTTATTTTTATGTTAATAATACATTAACGTTGCAGAAATTCTACATAGACAATAGTGAACGTTAATGGACTAATAAGTGGATAAACTTTTCTTTTCTTTCATATATTTAATTTCGTAAGCCTTATTTAAAGTTGGCTAAAGTTTTTAGACGATTTAATTTATAGAATGAGTGGTGAATGTTAGTTGTGGATCCATTGGAATGTGCAATAAAAAATGACGTTTAAACATTTATAAATAATTTATAAATTAACCAAACGGACGATTAATAATCTCACCATAGTAGTGAATATAGAGAACAACGTCCAGAACCTTTTGCTAAATTTCTAAAGGAATGTGGAATAGTCTCACACTACACTAGAATCTCTCTAGGTTGAAGTACTAAAGATTGCAGCTTAAATTTTCAATAAAGTTCCAAGTAATGCAACTATTAAGGAGTTACAAATTTTAAAAATCCCATTATTAGGTCAATTTTTGAAATGAGAAATGTTCGATCCTTGAGGACGTCGAGTCTGTGGGGGAGAGATAAGGTTTTAAGGTTAATAAATTTGTCTTTGAAGAATAATATGTATACATCTCTTCTGTTACAATTGAAAATGATTAGGACCACAGAAAAATTCTTGCTCTAGATCTTGTTCAATGAACATTCTTGGATAAAAACAATATTACAAAATCTTCTATATACAATCAAGAGATTGTTCCAGGAATAACTCAACAACCTCGAAAGCAAATGTCATTAAGAAAATTCACTAGGAAAAGGAGAAATGTAATTTATCCCCTATTTGAGCCCAATTTTTTCAAGAATGCATTTTTCAAATCTCATTTTCAACCACACATCTCCCATAAAATAATTATACATGTATTTAAAAAAAATTCTTACTTTTAGTCATACATTCTCCAGAAAATTACTATTTTATAATACATTTTACCCCAAAAATGGGGATCAAATAGGGTTTTAAGCAGATTTCCCGTTAATGATATCACAAAATTCATCAAATTATTATTTTGTTTGATATTGAGAAAATACAGTTGATGATCAAGTTCAATGAGAGTAAGCATATTTTTCAGGTGTTGTATGTCGATAACATACCATTTGCCTGCAATGATATAGATTTATTGCACGAAATCAAGAGATTTTTGTCATGAAATTTTAAAGTGAAAGATATTGGTGACACTTCTTTTGTGTCAGAGATACAAATACACAGAGATCATTTTTGGAAGATTTTTGAACTTTCACAAAAGAGCTATATTGATAAAATGCTTAAAGGATTTGGGATATGGGTATGTAAACTAGGTAATACCCTTATCACTAAGGGAGACAAATTTAATCTTAATTATATCCCCAATAATAAACTTAAAGAAAGGAAATACAGAAGTTTCTCTGCACTTCAATAGTTGGGAGTTTAATGTATATTAAAGTTTGCATACGTTTGGATATGATATTCATTATTTGAATGCTAGGCAGAATTTTTAGAAAACTCTGAGATGAATATTTGGAAAGAAGCCAATTTTGGAAAGCAGCCATTAGGTTATTCGGTATTTAGAGAGAACTAAGGATAGACTAATTGGGAAATCATTGGATATTCTGATTTTAATCATAGAATATAGCTGCGAAATTTTGTCATTAGGTTACATATTTTGGATGGATTTGAAATACTCCTTTAGTTATTTTGTGATAACGGTAATCTTGTATTCCAACGGGAGCTTGATGATGTTAAAGTTTATAGACATTAACTTCAAGTAAAAACTCTAGAGTGTTCAAGTTTTTTATAAAATAATTAAGATAAACTCTATAATTGAGGATTTGCTTACTAAGGGGCTATCACCCAAGTCTTTTATGGGCATATTGCGCTTGCATCTTTTGATGATATGTCAGTTTAGTGAGAGTATGCATTCGAATATTGTATGTTTTAGACACAAAATTCTATCCGTGGAGATTCGATTTATGGTTGATCTCATTAAAGAATAAGGTATAACCAGTTTTATGGTTGGTCTCATTAATTTTCATTCTACACATCCACTTTTGATTTATGTTATTTGATTGTGTTGATATATGGATCATTGAGGGTTTAGTTATGATATTTGTAACGAAGATCGTTTTGATCCTATATTGATATAATCAATGGACAAGATTGTTCAGAGATACTTTTGATTATGATAGAAAAGGTTTTGACGTCATAAGGTTAAGGTAACATATGTGGTCCAAATGGAGATTGTTGCAAAAATTTTAATGTCATGTAGGCATATATATGTAATTGTGTATAAAACTATCTTAAAGTTAAGTCCAAAATTAAAGTGATCTAATAATAAATTAAATTGTTGGGCTTACGGCATTTAAATAAAGTGTGGCTCGGATTATTAAAAATTAGATTCCTTTATAATTATATTTCATAATGGGCGAAATATATATGGAAACTATATATAGGGTTATTGTAACAATTCATGTGTAATTTTTCATTTTTGTGCCATTTTATCAATAAAAGAATACAAGAGAAAACATATTGAAGAGGAAGATCCAAAATTCACTATCAAGATTCAAGAACAATGAGTTTAAGAATCAAGACTATGGATTAATAAGTAAAATGAAGAACAAGAATTAAATAATCAAATGAGACAAAATTTAAGATTAAAAGTGAAGAAGTCAAATATAAAAATATTGCAGTAAATCTTCAAGGTTCAAAATTCGAAATCAAGATTCAATAATAAATAATCATTGCTAATGGATTAAGGTATATTCTATATTTAATAATTTTTTGATAGTTTGACATGGGGATCTCGGCAATAAATAAATTTAAATTTTCAAGGGGTAAAATTTCAAGTTTTATAAAGTTTCAATACAATGTGCATGATTTTATATCTAAGACTGGGATTTGTTTGTAAAATTTTTCCATTTTTAGCACAGTTAGTCTAATAAATTTGATCAGTACACGAAGAGCCGCCGTTGTGCAGTAAAGACTAAAGATGAAAAAAAATCCATCCCTCCAAAATTAAAAATAATTTTATTTCCACATAATTTACCCATTAAAAATTTATTTTGAATTTGTATTTTATTCTCTAATAACAACATAACTCAAAATTTTGAAAATATAAAAAAAAATTAAGTTAAATAGGGTAACAAACGAGACAAAAAGTTGCCCTTTGCCTCACCTTGCTGGGGGGCGAGATCCCGCCCCGACGCTATCTCCAGTAAAGACAGATGCAGGCTTGTCTCTCTCCACAAAAGATCAATAACAAAAGTAACGGGGGTGGGGTGGGGTGGGGGGCGGGAGGAATGAAAAGCAACTCTTTTTTATATCTTTTTGTTAGTTTAGAATTCGATTATTGCCGAAACATGCAGGCCGGCTACCTGTTTCTGTTAAACAACAAATGTAGCAGCCAGCAAGTTTTTAATTTAGAAATGGAGAAAGGGATAGGAAAGAAAGGAACCGTTTTTGGAAATACCATTTACAGATAAAATGCCTACATCAAATTTTTAACATTCCTCCTTCACTCGAGCCTTTCAAGAAGCACTCGATAAAAGGTAACTATTTAAATCCCCAAGGAGGTATGAATCAATGTAAATAGAATCAAACTTATTAAATTACGAGGATTATAAATGAACATAATTCTTTTTGCATCCTAAGGATAAAACAAAACCAAAATTAAATAAAGCTCTATGAACAAAGATCAAAGGTCCCAAACATCCAAGACATTCATTTATGAATCAAATCCTAGTTTTCAACAAATAACACATGAATTGGGATCCTCCTCCACACTTCTAACATAATATGAAGGTGGTGGATGTTGATGATAATAAGGTTGTTGGTTATGAAAATATGGATGATAGGCCATTGGCAGTTGTAAAACTTCTTTTGGACCATCGTTTTTCTTGTCATCTCCTTTCTTACCATCATCTTTCTTGCCTTCCTCTTTTTTGGGTTCTTCTTTTTTCTTCTCAGGCTCTTTTGCCGGCCCGACCGACACAATTTCTGTACCACAGAGCTTCCTCAGTTTGGCCGCCACCTTAACCGGATCTACGTCCCCGGTTATTGTCAGCTTCTTGTCCTTTGGATCCATGGCAATGGATTCAACCCCTGAAAATTTAAGAAAAAACAATTTATTGAATTTTGTGGTATTTTGATGTTTTAGGATCTGGATTTTATCGAAATCTACAAATCAAATAACTCTTTACACTCGTAATGCCAGTTTCATATAAAGTACTGAAAAAGACTACCTGAGAGGCCAGAGACTGTTTTCATGGCTTTTTGCTTGATTTTCTCATCGACAAATTCCAATTTCAACACAACTTTCTGTGATTAGTATAACAAAAAAAAAAAACCAAAAGATCTAAATTAGGAAAAGCCCAGAAAATTGTCCCTGGAAATATAATTAAAACTAACTAATTATGCTTAATACACACTAATTTAAATGATTTTAACCATAGATAATCACAATCAAGAATTTAATATTCATTGATTTGAAAAGATCTAGTTTAGGAAACGCCCAGAAAATTTTATCCCTGGAAAAATAATTAAAACTAACTAATTATCTTAATCAATACTAATTTAAATGATTTTAACCATAGATATTCATAATCAAGAACTTAATATTCTTTGATTTCCTGCATGAAGATTCACCAAGGAATAAATAAGATCCATCAAAAGTGAAAAGTGGGTTGATGCATTTAAGAATAATCAGACGTCAGGAATTCAACCTCATAAAAAAAACTTTTTCAACCTCATAAAAATGAATTATGTTCAACAATGAGAATATAAACAAAAGCAGATGAAATTAATACAATAATTAAACATAAAAATTAGCAAAAAGACAGTAATTAACCTTCATCCTTGTTTTCTGAAACTTCGAGATCTGAGTTAAAAAAACTTTTCTTGAATAAAAGTTGCAGACAAAAGCTGGCTTGATAAGAAGAGGAAAAAGAATAAAGAATATAATGGTGCAAAGGTTAGGACACCAACTGGTAGATAAATCCAAGAGAAGATGGGCGGGCTGTGTTGTGAACTTGCTTAACCGAGTTTGGAACCGATTTATAGTACAAAGGTTAGGACACCAACTCAGTCAAGACGAGTCAAGATCACAGGTCCTTTGGTCAATTTTTTGTACTTCGTTGTTCAAGCCTGATGAGGTCGTAAGGAAGATTCGTCAATCTGGTGACATGGACTTTTTAATTCGAACAAATTGCACCACCAGTCCTCAACTTATTTCATTAAATGTAATTGGCCTTCAGCCTTTAACATAGTAAGTTGATTCATAACTTTTTCCTATAATAACATTACAAGTATTCAGTGAAGAAAACTTTGTCATTCTATATTAAATTGACACCTGATTTCTTGTATTTATAGTTTTATAGTGCTAGAATTTCTTCTCAATTTTGATACTACGTTCTCAGAATTTAAATCAAAGCATGCTTTGCTGAAGAAATTTGTGGACAAGTTAACAAAGATTTAGTCTCCATTTGAAAAGAATTTATTAAATATTTAATTCATAAATAAATAATGAATAAATAAATAGTACTCGTTTACCAATTGAATGTAATTGAAAATGAAATTTAATAATTTACAAATTAATTTATAAAATTTTCAAGTGGAAGCTCAGACGATTTCTGTAATTGCTGTATGATATGCTATAATAATAAAAAGTTAGGGATCATATTAATCTGTTTTAAAACTTATGGACAACTTACTATTAAGACATTAGACTGAGGACAAAGGTTTCAATTTTCCCATTCATTGAATCGACGGCTGTTCATTCTTCAAGAAAGTGAAATCTGTGGGCCACATTTGTGTTGAATTATTTTTTGTTTTAGATTTTTTAATTTCACGTGCAAAAAAGTGAAAATTCAAAGGATGTAGATATGAACAATGGGACATTGGCCGTTACTTGCACGATATGCGTTTAGCTACTATTAGTCAACACTATAGAAAAGTAGAATTTCAAGACAATTGGGACTTTTCCTCTATTATTGAACTTGAGCCCTGTCTTGCCAATAAAATTAAAATTTATTTTTATCAGTTTTCTCATCAAACACGCATTTTACAATAAAATAATATTCGATCATGTTTTATATACATAAAGATTTACATAATAAATTACATAATATCACACACTCTGTTATTTGTCAGTTTAAAACACAATCAACTTTTTCGTCCAACCTTTTCTCTCAATATCATATTATGTAATCCATTATGTATATTTTTTATGTATAAATAGCAAAATTCAATAATATTATATATAAGTCTAAATTTTTTCCCTTATTTTTCAACCACACATTCCCTGAAAAATTGTTATTCACCTCATTAAAGTGTGGAATGACAATAAAAGCTTTTCTTTTACAAATTTCAATCTTGATTGATTTTTGAATATTTGGAAATCAATTCTACCTTGTATTTATTTTAAATCACATAATTCAAAAATAAATTATTTTCTTTCGTTTTTCTTGCTTTTTCACCTTACGAATGATTACTTCTCAAAATAATCTTTATGAAACAAGAAAAGTTAATAGCAAGAGATATGTTCAAATAAGAATGTCGTTTGTAAGTAGATTCAGTGCTTATTCATCAATAGTCGTTGATACAGTCTCTCTAAATTTTGAACACATTCCACTGTTATGTGGACTCTTAATGGGTAAACATTGTTACAAGTAAACAATATATGGTTATCTAAGATTATGAAGTGAATATGGTTGTCGTGTCTTCTTTTATCTATCTTTATGCATTTAATAGGTCTAGAGATGTAGCATTCCGTTGAAAGAAAAGTTGTACTTTCGGGGCTTATTTGGGAGAGATTAAAATGTGACTTTAATCTAAATCAAAGTCAAACAATCAATTTTAATCATATTTTTAATGAGAAACTTAACTTTTCAACTACACATTTCAAAAACGTCTATCACAATTTACTAAAAAATATAATTTTAATCTCTTACTCATTGTTTTAATGGTCAAATTGATCTTTAATAATAAAATATTATAGTTGCAACCATGTTTGTTAAATATTGACGACCTCATACCCTCCGAATTTTCATCAAATTTTTCACGTGTCTAACTTTTTGAAATTAGATTTTATTCTCGACTTTTGAGCTCGTGCCTAGAAATTTGAAACTAAAGCAAAATTTTGTAAAGACATGCTTGGATCTGAAATTTTTAGATGTGGATTGAAATCAAAAGTAAATCCTCAAAGCGAAGTGTGCTTTCGATTTATTTATTTATTTATTTATTTTTAATCTTAATAAAGGTTTTACAAAACTAAATCTATAAACTTAAAACCAGCAATAAAACCGCAAACACTTAATCCAAATTAATCAAATATTCAACACATTCATAAGAAAAACGATCAGTTCTTTCTTCTTCTTTTTTTAACAAAAAAGATCATCGTGCCTGTCTAATTTCCAAAATTGATGCTTATGAAAATTTGGGATTTCAGAGTAAATTGGATTCTCAGAGAAATATTTAGTTTAAGGTTTGAAAGGGATTTGATGCGGATTCTTTCTAAAATTTGTGCTGAACGACCAATTGATATGGGATTTGGAGACAGATTTTAGTTTGATTTGGAATTATTCTTAACGAAGTTGCTAAAATTTTGAATATAATGGAGATAGATATTTTTCTTGTTTATTTTCGTTATTGGGCTTTAGAGAGTTAATTAAAGTGGAAATTACATACACTTGTTTTTTAAGTTTCAACATTAAAAATCAAGTTTATGTTTGTTTATATGATATTCAATGTTTTAAAAATCTAACGAGACATTTAGCCGAAAAATAAAGAGGGTCAAGGGTCAATAGATCGAACCGAAGTTCAATCGGGATCGATCGGAAAATTTATGTAATTAAATAATATAATTTTATGTAGATATGTATTATTTTTAAAAAATTAAACTATTATATAGATATATAATTTCTAAAAAATTAATATAAAGTTTGAAAGTATTTTGAGTTTTAAACATTTGTTGCTTATTTTAACGGAAAAATTCATAATTAAGAAGTTAAGTATGACCAATTTCAAAATTAAGAAGAAATGTTTCAAATTTCAAAAATTGAATATTTATTAAAATTTATTTATTTATGATTTAATTAATTGATTAATTATTTTGTTAATTAAATAAATTAAGGTCACAGATCTATAAATTTGATCACAAATTAACGATTTAGTTAGTCGTTTATTATTTTTCGATCACAAATCAGAATTTTTATATGTTATAAATTATTTTAAGATTACAATTCAAAAATTTTATAGGTCACTATTTGTTCATCAGTTACAAATAAAAAATTTATAGGTCATAATTTATTTAATGATCACAAATCACAAATATTATAAGTCACAACTTATTATACAATCATAAATCAATAATTTTTTAAGTCGCACATTATTTCTCTATCACAATTTATATTTTTCATTTGTCATGTATTGTTTAATGATCATAAATTAACCAATTTAATTGTCACGTGACACCCGACACTTCTAACCACTATCTCACCACTGTCTTCAACACCACCACTATCGTTGCTAGAACCACCACACCACCTTCCAACAGCAACACCCCCACAAACACCCCACCGCAACTGCCACCATCACCACCACCTCACCAAACATAGCAACCACACTACCAACAATTGCGAAACTACCACCATACACCACAGCGATTCTACCACCATACACAACAGCAACTATAATTCCATCTGTGGGCATTCTATTTATTTCAAAAATAAATTATTCAGTTAAGTTCCACTTTGATTTAAATTGGGGTTCCTTTAAAAATGGCCAAGTGAAAGTGGCAAAATTTCACTTTGACTTAAGAACACTGGTATATTATGACAATGATCTATTGATGGTTAAAAGATGAAAATATCTTTAAGTACATTATAAAATTACAAAAGATGATTTTGTTTAAAAGACATTACTGCCCTTTAGTCAACAAATAAAAATCAAACACTTCCCACTTAAAATATCAAAACCAACTAAACTTCTCTTATATGTTTACTCCAAATAGATAAAAAATTGTCATTTTTTGTCTGCTCCAACTTCAAAATCAGAAAAATTTATCCAACGCGGTAGCTGAAAATTCTTTTATATCAATCTTATCATATCGATAAGTAAAAATGCGCATATTTAATTTTGTTTTCGTTAAATTGTTGTACGTTTTAATAGATAAAATTTATTTCAACATATATAATGTTAATATAGATAAAAATTTTAATAGATCTGTGAAAATTTAAGCATTTGACGAGGAAAAATTCATCTGCATATTTTAATAGCCGGTTATCTAGTCAGCTGGTAGAACGGCCGGAAGTCCAGCCAACATGTAACAGCCAGCCATCGACTGGACAGCCGACTATTTGGCCGACTGTTTTAGCAAACAGCCGGCTGCTGTTTTATTTTTTTTTAAATTTTTGGGCTATTTTATGCCTTCGATAGTTTTCTTGTAATTAAAAATTCTATTTCGTCATACAGATATGGTTGTAGTCTCAATTTGTTATTTTGGTGATTTCGAATTGGACGAAAGAGATCGATGAATATGAAAATGGATGAGCGATAAACGTAGTAGTATCCCAATTTTCATAACAGACACAACATCATATGCAGAACTCTAAAATATTTTACAGAACAAGCTGAATGTCGATCCCTCTCAGTATGACATTGAATTGAAATTTAAGTTCGGCGATCAAGGTGTTTCGATTCCACCTATGCCGATTTCTTCTGTGCCCAAGTGAATTATCTGTTTAAAATGAACAATAGACACCGACTCCTGTTTGCGTGACTTTAGTGAGGAAGGATGTTGTCGAAGGTGAACAAGTAGACTCGGATGGAGGGAATCACAATGCTAATAATTTTTGGGATACGGTCCACATAGTTCGTGAAGATGATGCGATTATTCCAGAGACAGTTACTCACAGAATTCCGTCCGTAGTTTACGACAATGAGTGTGAAAATGTAAATACTTCTACAGACGAGGATTTGATCTCTTTATCCCGCAGAGACACGAGTGGGGTGGGACCTCAGAGACTGGATCGAGTGGACCATCCTCTAACTCCTCACGTGTGGTTCCCGATAGTGAGAATTTGTATGTCGAGTAAATGTTTGAAACGAAAAAAGATTTGCAAGAAGCTGTGCACCTAATTGCGCTGAAATACAACTTTGAGTTCAAAGTGAAGAAATCGAACAAGTCTTTGTTGACAATCGCCTGCGTAGACGATAGTTACTGTTGGCGTTTGCACGCGAGAAGATGAACACGAATGAGTGTTTTGTAGTTCACAAGTATAGACGGGAACATACTTGTGAAGTGGGATTATGTGGAAATGATCACAGGCAAACCCGAGCTTGGTTTATTAGTCGACAGATAATGCATAGGTATCATGATCCATGCACGATCTACAGACCATCATACATCATTAACAACGTCCATCGAAAGTATGGAGCAGTCTCGAGCTACAGAAGACCTCGAAGGCTAAGGAATGCTCGTTTGAGGATTTAATGGGCTCTGCAAAGGAAAACTATGTTAAACTGGCCAGGTATTGTTATAATATAGAGAAAACTAATCCTATCACGAAATTTTTTATTGAGACAGAAGGTGAAAATTGCTTCAAATTTTTCTTCATGGCGCTGGGACAATGCATTCGAGGATTTCGAAATGCAATGTGGCCCCTAATTCTAGTTGATGGTACAACACTGAAATCTAAATATCAAGGTAAGTTGATTATTGCTACATATCAAGATGTAAACATCCAAATTTACCATCTTGCGTTCGGCATAGTCGATAGTGAGAATGACCTGTAGATGCGGTGGTTCTTCGCAAAGTTGAGGGAAGTAATCGAGAAAATCGAGGACTTTGTATTTGTAACCGATCAGTGACAGCCTTTAATAAATGGTATCACTGAAGTTTTTCAAATGCACATCATGGGTATTGCATATACCACATTCAAGGCAATTTGAAGACCAGATATCGGGCAACCTTATATCCTATACTAAAAAATTCAATATACTTTATTACAAACATGCCGCAATCTTCCCTGCAATTGAACAACAATGAGTTATATCAGTACCGTGCAGCAAACAAATTAAGTATTAAATTTAAAAAAATTTAGAACCACTTACGATATTTTCTGCCTGATCATCGTCGTGTCTCGCACGACGGCTAATCTGTCATTCACAGTTAATCCCACAAGTCTAGCCATTATAGGGACGACAACAACAATGGACTCCAGATTTTGTTCGAGCTGACCCTGTGTCAGACATGAATGATCGAGGTCATATACATATGTAGTAGACTCAGCGAACACAATCTCCAAAACTATGCAGTGATTCAAGATCATTGGTATGTATATATGTGTACAACCCTCCCATGGCTTCCCTCGACACATGGCCACTCCCTATGGTCCAGTTGAGCATATAGTCGGGCAACGTATACTCCTTGTCGGAATATTGGAGCGACTGGTACTCAATGTCAATGATTCGTTCGAACTCCAAATTCAGTATGACTCGATCAGGACTATCAAATGACCCCGGATATCTTTGAACCCGATCACGTAACAAGTTTATGGCCAGGTCGATGTGTTGCATTAAGAAATAGCAATACAAAAGGGAGTTATTTTATTACATAAGCAAACAATGATATATACATAAAGAATCACAATATGGCTACTTCACTTACATCGTCGGCAAGCCAAGGTCTTAAAGTGATGATGTCATGAACCACTTATAAGCATCGGAGATCGTCGTAGTACTGATCGAACGGCTGGTCCTGAAAAAAGAAACGAAGAAATGTTAAACAAGCATATACGAGTAACGTAGCGTACTTTACTAATATAAATGAATACTAACCCGGGCTACATTCTCCTCCACTCCATCTCAAACGCTTTCCATTTGACATGGTCCACCTCCCGAAATAGGTTGGGGATCATCCCATCGACGAACCTCCTCCTCTTTATCTCAGTCGTGAAGAGAGAGACGACGTACTGTGACGACACTCTCGACCTCTTGCCTACCATCAGCTCCGGCACGTCAACAACACGCTTTTTTGCGTCAGTCACGACGGTCGTCCTCCCCTCGTCCACCTCGAGGATCATCCCCTCCTCCGACTCGAAGATCGCCACCTCCTCATCTGTCTCCGTCATCACCACCTCCTTAATCTCCTCATCTGTGCCCGTCATCACCACCTTCTCAATTCCCTCATCCGCTCCCGACAGCACCACCTCCTCCTTGACCATCACTCCCATCCTCAACGGGGCTACCCCCTCCTCCATGGACTGAAGAAAGGATTCTGATGCATCCTCCTGCCACGACTGATGGTGACTCCGAGATCGCCACCTTCGTCCTCCTCTCGATCACCCCCGTCGCTACCTCCATCACCCTATCGTCTATCGGCTATATCACCTCATCCCGAAGTTCCCCTAAATGCCCACGCAGTACTCTAACATCATCGGCTATATCCTCGACCCTCCCTACCAACCGATGTCCCAGATCGTCGTCCTGTTCCACCATATCTTGACGTAGTGTGCCGACCTCCTCTAATATAACTCCTATCAGCTCTCGACGCAGTTCGTCGACCTCCTCTGATATAACTCCCATCAACTCTCGACGTAGCGCGTCGATCTCTTGCACCACAAATCCAGTCAGGCGATGGTATAAATCATCAAAATCATCACCCTGAAGGGGGAGAGGTGATCCCGACGGTGGAGGTGATGCCCGATAAACTGGCCCGTGATCCTGCACAAACTTAGAAATTATTAACTTATTCAATAGTTGCTAACTCATACAAAATATTAATCAATAAATCGCTTACCCAGTCTCGATCGGGGATTGAATCGGACATCTGGTCATCTTGGGTTTGCGAAATCCCTACTTTACGTACAAGACCCTGCGCCTCCTCCCCCATCAACGGCGTCAAATGAGTTATTATTTCAAACTGACATATTGACATTTCAAAATGTTAAAATCATGTAATGAGATTTTAAACTAGGTATAATATAAATCACACATTTATAATACTACATGAGGGTCGTCGAGGAGAGTGGGTAATTGCTTTTCAGTGAGACATCCCTCCGCTCGTGATGCTCGTCAATGGTGCATCCGAGGATAGCGTGTCTCCTCTCATCGTACAAAGTGGGTACCCAATATGAGGACGATCTCATACGCCTAGACCCGTAACACATAAATTAGTACATACAAATTCAATAGAAAAATATTTTAACATTGATTGCGTTAATCATTTACCTGCAGCGCCAAGCGGAATCCGTAGGCGTCGCACGAGCCCCTTGGACTTCGAGTGCGGTCTGGTGAAGATGTGTACAGTTTTCTCAAAGTATCGGCGGCCCCATTGATAGTTTATTGAAGCGATCTATGTCGTCGATGATTTTTAGGTAGAAGAGGTTGATCGTAGTCTTCTTGTGGTGACATCGCATTACACTCTCAATGATGTAGATCAGACCTAACTTCAGTCTGTCCAATATCTCGTCACACCTCCTGATCGCATACATTGGCTGAGGCAGAACCACTGTCCCCTATCCTTGGAAGTAAGTGTCCTGCAGCTTATTTATTCTCTGAGTCCCGCTGCTAGCTATCTCATTGCCCATAATCTTCAATCCAGTCAGCAGGGCAAACTCGAACATGGAAAAGCTGGTGACTTCGCCCCTAAGGTCGAAGTGGAGAGCATCGCCGTCAATTGGACTCAGCAACCGACATAGAAGAGCATCAATCATCTGACCTGAATACTGCAACTCTCTCGATGGGTACAGAGGCCATAGAAAGGACTGACGTAGCATATCTGTATGCTGGTTATCGAGTAGCTCCAAGACCTAGGTAAAGCCGTCAAAGTTACTGTTCCAAGTAACTTTGCCCGGCATCTGTCTCAGCTCTGTATCCAAATGATAATCGATCCTACAAAAATTGAAACAGAATATTAGAACATTGTACAAGAAATAATGGAATGAAGCATAATAACCCAAAATTAAACGAACTGAATCGTAACTACTATACGCAAGAAGCAGATTCATGAAATTACCCTATTACCAAAAATTAATAATTAAAATTTAAAATAATAGCTAAAATAAAACTTTCAAGGGTTAGCCTAGCCCAATTGAATCAATAGTAGTAGCAAAGGAGGAAGCGGAAGGGTGTTAAGAAAGAGACAAAATTTGAGCATGAACAGAATCACCTTTGTTCTGAAGGCCATGAAGAAAGAAGAGAGAGGGAAATTAAAATTAAGATGAAAATATAAAATAATTCAAATTAAATAGAGAATATGAAAATTTTACCCAAAACCAAAAAGTAATAATTAAAATAAAAACCAGAAAATTATAATTATAATAAACTAATTAAATTGAAAATAAAAATAAAAAATAAAAAATTATTCAAATTAAATTAATATTATGAATTTTTTACCATATTATCGAAAATTAATAATTAAAATAAAAAATAAAAAATTGGAAATTACAATTACAATTAAATTTAAAATAAAAAATTAAAATTAGAATTAAAAAAGTAATATGAAAATAACAAAATTTTTTAAACTAAAATTATACTTAAAATGAAAATTTAAATTTAAAATAAAATAATAATTTAAAATTAAATTAAAATAAAAATTTAAAATTAGAATTAAAAATTTAATTTTAAAATAACAAATTTCTTTAAATAAAAATTATAATTAAATAAAAAATTTAAATTTAAAATAAAATAAAAAAATTTAATTTAATTTAATTTAAAATAATTATTATGTTGAAATTAGAATTACAAAATTAACCTGAAAATTAATTTTAAAATAAAAATTTCTTTAAATTAAAACTATAATTAAAACGAAAATTTGAATTTAAAATTAAAAATAATTTAAAATTTAAAATAAAAAGTAAAAATTAGAATTACAAAACTAATTTTAAAATAACAAATTTCTTTGAATTTAAATTATAATTAAAATGAAAATTTAAATTTAAATTTAAACTAAAAAATTAAATTTTAAATAAAGATTTAAAATTAGAATTAAAAAGTTAATTTGAAAATTAATTTTAGAATAACAAATTTCTTTAGATTTGATAAACAAAAAAATTAATTAAAAATTCGAATTTAATGATTTAAATTATTTTAAGAAATTGAAAATAAATAAAAAAACGATTGTTAAACCGGCTGCTAATAGCCGGTAAAAATCGCCCTGGTAAACCTGACTAAGAACCGACTGTTGTCAACACCGGTTAT
>NW_019249439.1:61213-67700 GCF_002742605.1 Olea europaea var. sylvestris
TCAAAGGCCAAAGTGGAAATAAGGGTGGGTTAAACAGCCGTTTTCATTGATTTCCTCATTAAAATTTATGGTTGATCTTATTAAAGAATAAGGTATAGTTAGTTGGGAATATGCATGTTTGGATCACATTGCATATAATTTTCATGCTACACATCCACTTTTGATTTATGCCATTTGATTTTATTAATATACGTGATCATTGAGGGTTTAGTTATGATATTTGTAAAGAATATCGTTTTGATATTATATTGATATAATCAATGAACGAGATTGTTTGGAGATACTTTTGAATATGATAGAAAAAGTTTTGACGTCATAAGGTTATACACATTTATTAGGTAACATATGTGGTCTAAGTGGAGATTGTTGAAAAAAATTTAATTTATCATGTAAGTCTACAGGGGCGGACCCAGGCAGTTCAAACTGTGGGGTCAAAATTATTTTTTTTTCGAACAACGTATCATGAACAAAAATGAAAAATCGGTTGTTTGTTGTTCATGTTCGGTGTTTGCACTTTGGGAAAAAATTAGTGAATTATACGATATATCTATGGACTAAATAATGGATATGGATCAAGTGATATGGATATAGATATAGGATATGGACATTTGGAGGAAAAAAATAAATTTTTCAGAAAAAAAAAAAAAAAAAAAAATCCAAAAATCTGTGGGGTCATTTGACCCCACATGACCCCATGTGGGTCCGCCCCTGTAAGTCTACATATGTAAATACTTGTGTATAAGAGATTCTTAGAGTTAAGTCCAAAATTAAAATGATCTAATAAAGAATTAAAAGTGCAGAGCGGATTATAAGTGTAGAAATCAGATTCCTTTAGAATTATATTTCACGATATGTAAAATCATAGTCCCTAATTCATATGTAATTTTTCATTTTTGTGTCATTCTATCAATACAAGAATACAAGAGAAAACATATTGAAAAATAAGATCCAAAATTCACAATCTGATTCAAGAAGAATGAATTCAAGAATCAAGACTATAGATCAATAAGTAAAATCAAGAAAAAGAATTGAAGAATCAAATGAGGCCAAATTTAATATTGAAAGTGAAGAATCCAAACATGAAGATATTGTAGTAAATCTTCAAGATTCAAAATTCGGAATCAAGATCCAATAATAAATAATCATTCCTAATGGATTAAGGTATATTATGTATTTAATAATTTTTTGGTAGCTTGATATGGAGAATCTCGACAATAAATGAATTTAAATTTTCAAGTGGTAAAATTTCAAGCTTTATTAAGTTTCGATACAATGTGCATGATTTTATATCTAAGACTGGAATTTATTCGTAAAATTTTTCCATTTTTAGCAGAGTTAGTCTAATAAATTTGATCAGTACAGGAAGAGTCGCCGTTATGCAGTAAAGACAGATGATATTAGAATATATGGGCATCAGCCAGCTCAGCTCCAGTTACTTTGGGCACCAATTTTAGTTAGTTATGTACAGCTGTCAAGTTAGTTGTTTGTTAGAATCAGTTTAGCTAAATCTATTTAATCACCATTGTATTGATAATTCGATTCATTGAATGAGAATATTTTTCCATTTTCCAAATTCATCCTTTCTTCAATATGGTATCAGAGCATTAACTTATGCTTCCTTCTTGCAGTTTCTAATTGCAAAATCGATCGGCAATGGCTACAGAAAATATGGATCTTTCTGTTCATAATTCTTCTTCGTCATCATCAGCCAACAGTTTCGCAGTTGATGTTGGATTGAATCAGTATTTTCTCCCTGGATATAAGCCTAAGCAGGGAACTGGAGAAACGAACAATCAGGTAAGTTTAAGAAATCAAGCTAATTGTGTCGTAACGGGTCCGGTTTCTGAACCAATTCATACAATAGATCAAACATAAAATGAGGTTGGAAACTTTTTGCAGACCTTAAATCCCACTCAATATCAATGCTTGATGAATATGCTGAACACTCATCTCACTGCTGCTAAGATTGAAACACGACAGGCATCTAGGTCTGATCATATGACAGGTACATGTCTCTATTTATTTCAATCAAACGATCAGTTCACCTACAATTTGGGTGATTGATTCCGGAGTGACAAGCCATATTTGTTCAAACCAATATGCGTTTAACACTTTGAGACAAATTCAAAATACATTTGTTACTTTGCCTAATCGTGACAAAATCCCTGATTCAATTTATTGGAAATGTGAAGATATCGTCTGAATTGATTCTTAAGGATGTATTGTTTGTGCCTCAATTCAAATTGAACTTGCTGTCAGTAAGTGCTTTAACAAGAAAGTCTTCATTAAGTGTCAGTTTTCTCACTGATAGTATTCAATTCCTGCCAACATTGAAGACGATTGGCAAGGGTAAAAGAGCTGGAGACCTCTATATAATTGATGTATGTTCCTTTAGTTCAATGAAAAATAATGTTGCTAGTTCAAATAACTCCTGTAATTCTACTAACTCTTTTCCTTCTGCTTTAATTGGATCAACTCCTGTTATGAGCTCTTGTAATTCATCAGCCAATAATGTAACTGGCCATGTTTGGCACCATAGACTTGGACATTTGTCCTTCAAGAAATTAGATATGTTGAAAATTTTGTTGAGATTTGATGACAGGAAGAAAGAATCTTCTATTCCTTGCCATGTATGCCCCTTAGCTAAACAAAGAAGGCTTTCATTTGTCTCCAACAACCATTTATCTCCTATTGCCTTTGATCTCATTCACTGCGATTGGAGACCTTACGATGTGGCCACACATGCCGGTTATAG
Source organism: Olea europaea var. sylvestris (assembly GCF_002742605.1). Classification (NCBI taxonomy): domain Eukaryota; kingdom Viridiplantae; phylum Streptophyta; class Magnoliopsida; order Lamiales; family Oleaceae; genus Olea; species Olea europaea. The sequence continues at coordinate 63,969 of NW_019249439.1, forward strand.
ATATTTTCTGACATTGGTTGACGATTGTACTAGATTCACTTGGGTATATTTGATGAGGCACAAATTTGATGCCACCTCTACCATTCCCAGATTATTTTCACTCATAGAAACACAGTTCAACAAAGTGATAAAGTGTTTCAGATCAAACAATGATAAAGTGTTGGGATTTTTCACCCAATATCCGAATTCTGTCGTCAATTCTCACGCACAACAGGAATAAAAATCACGCAGAAAATTAAAGAATACATGAATTGTTCACCCAGTTCGGCCAAGCCTATTCTGGGGGGCTCAGAGGCAAAAGTTCCAAACCCGTCACTATGCAAGAACCTCACAAGAAAGAGCAACAGTTTGTTTACAAGGTTCGGATCTCAACTCACACACAATCAGATCATCGATCCAACAAAAGGATCTCACAATACTCCACCAAATCGAAACCTGACCTAGACCAAAAATAGTATCTGACTTCACAGTTTTATATCTATCGAAACAAGGCAAAAAATTGCTCAAATACAACACCAAACATCGGCTATTACTCGCTGAAAAACAGACCAGTTTTTCGGCCAAAATACCACCGGACCATAGACCACAAAACAGCCGAAATACTACAGTTGATACCCCATCAACACCGGTCAAAATTTCATATTTAATACAAGAGAAAAACTCCTTGTGAAATCACCAAGAGAGACCCTTCGAGAGAAAGAGACGAGAGGAAGAGAAAATGAAAAAATCTGCCTCCTTGAAAAAGCCGTCCACCATGTTTTAATTAAAAGGGGATCTAATTTCAACCATTGATTAAAATCAATGGCCCATGCTTTTTCCAAAGAAAAACAAATCCATGTGAAAACTAATTTGTCAATAGGAAATTGCCATGTGGCCAACAAGTTGTAAAAACATTTTGGCACCTTTAAAAACGTGTTTTGGTTTTGAAAATTTCACGAGTTTTTTTAATGCTAAAGGAGTAATTCACCAGTACTCTTGTGTGGAAAGACCAAAACAGAATTCTGTGGTAGAGAGGAAACATCAACACCTTCTCAATGTGGCATGAGCACTATTCTTTCAGTCAAGAGTGCCTATTCAATTATGGGGCGATTGTGTCCTCACTGCTTCCTTTCTAATCAATAGAACTCCCTCTCCAATCATCAGAAATGTGACTCCATTCTCTTCGCTATATCGAACTTCATTTGATTACAAGTTTACAACTCGCTCAGGGTGTTTGGTAGCCTTTGCTTTGCATCTACACTCCCCTTTCATAGAAACAAATTCTATCATCGAGCCGAAGCCCATGTCTTCCTTGGTTACCCTCTAAATATCAAATGGTATAAACTTTATGATATCTCCTCCAAATCATTTCTTACTTCCTAGGATGTGGTCTTCCATGAAGAATATTTCCCTTTCCATTCTATAACTCCTACATCAGACTTGATAGATCCCTCCCCCAATACTGTATTACCACACATTATATCTGATCAATACATCCATCATTCCATCCCAGATTGATTCAATTCTGCCAGTAATGATAACTCGATTGAACATAACAATTCAGCTGCCATCGAACTATCTCCCACTTCCTCCTGTGATTTTAGTCAAAGTCCTTATTGCAATCAATCTCCATACTTTGTACTTAGAAAGACAACTAGGGCGAGTAAACCTCTATCTTACCTTCGTGAATTTCACTGTAATCTCCTTGCAAATCAGTCACCTCCTGATAACAAATTAGTTTGTCCTTTGTCTAATTGTCTCTCATATAAGTCCTTTACTCATCCACACAAAACTTTTCTTCTCAAGGTTTCTTCAAATGTTAAACCACAGTTTTATCACCAGGCAGTTGCATCTGACCATTGGAGGGAAGCAATGGCAGTTGAATTGATAGCCATGGAATCAAACAACAATTGGACCATAACCAGATTGCCCAAGGAAAAGCACTCAATTGGCCGTAGATGGGTATATAAGGTCAAATATGGACCTGATGGAAGGATAGACAGGTACAAAGCACATTTGGTAGCCAAAGATTATACCCAGCAAGAAGAAGTGGATTTTCTCAACGCTTTTTCCCCTGTTGCTAAATTGGTTCATGTCAAGATATTGCTTATTGTTGCAGCTATTAATAAATGGCATCTAGTTCAATTGTATGTAAATAATGCTTTTTTGAATGGGGATCTTTTTGAAGAGATTTGTAAGGATCTCCCTTTGGGGTATTCAAATATATCTGTTGATGTCATCAAAGAGGGCAAACCAGTCTGCAGGCTCCACAAATCCATCTATGGTCTTTGGCAAGCCTGGAGACAATGATTTTCCAAGTTTTCTCATGCTCTCATTGCCCACTGTTTTTGTCAATACAAGTCTAATTATTCCCCATTTACAAAGGGTTCAGGCTCCTCATTTATTGCCTTGCTGGTCTATGTCGACGACATTATCGGATCATAGTGTCATTGCCTCTTTAAAATAATTTCTACACGGTCAGTTCAAGATTAAAGACTTGGGAAAATTAAAGTACTTTCTTGGGTTGGAAATAGCAAGGTCACATAAAGGGATATGTTTATCCCAGAGAAATTATACATTACAGTTGCTAGAAGACACTGGGTTTCTAGCCTGCAAACTAGCTCTTTTGCTTATGGATCCTAAGATTTGTTTAAATTCAGTTGATGGTGATATGTTGTCTAATACGGATGCTTCATCCTATCGAAGACTTGTTGGCCGCTTGCTCTACTTAACTATTTCACGGCCAGACATCACTTTTGCAGTTCAAACTTAGCCAGTTTGTTTCCAAACCTCGTTAATCACACCTTACTGTAGCTCATCCTCTCTTACAGTTCCTTAAGTCAGCTCCAAGCCAAGGTTTGTTCTTTTCAGCCTCTTCCTCACTACAATTACGTGCATTTGCTATTGCGGACTGGGGTTTATGTCCTGATTCAAGAAAATCTATCATAGGCCTATGCGTATTTCTTCGTGACTCTCATTTCATGGAAAGCTAAGAAGCAATAGATTGTTTCTAGATCATCTGTGAAGGCAGAATATCGAGCATTAGCAGCCACTGCTAGTGAGTTAACATGAATACATCAGTTGCTTCTTGATTTGCAAGCTTCTTCTTCATCTCCGACTTTGATTTTTTTTTTTGTAATAATCAAGCTGCAATCCACATTGTAGCAATCCTATTTTTCATGAACGAACAAAACACATCGAGATTGATTGTCGTTTTGTTCGTGATAAGGTTGCTAATGGCTTCGTCAAATGATTGCCGGTTTGATCTCAACTCCAGTCGGCGGATATATTTTCACCAAAACTTTGCTTGCTACTCTCTTCTTTCCTCTACTCTCCAAGATCGCCATCATCAATCTCCATAGTCCATCTTGAGAGGGGCCATATTAGAATATATGGGCATCAACTAGCTCAGCTCCAGTTACTTTGGGCGCCAATTTTAGTTAGTTATGTACAGCTGTTAAGTTAGTTAGTTGTTTGTTAGAATTAGTTTAGCCAAATTTATTTAATCACCATTGTACTGATAATCGATTCCTTGAATGAGAATATTTTTTCATTTTCCAAATTCCTCCTTTCTTCAATGGATGGGGGCTTGTCTCTCTCCACAAAAGATCAATAAAAAAGTAAAGGGGGAAAAAAAGGCAACTCTTTTTTATATTTTTTGTTAGTTTATAATTCGATTATTTGCCAAAACATGCCGGCCAGGTACCTGTTTCTGTTAAACAACAAATGTAGCAGCCAGCAAGTTTTTTTATT
>NW_019249440.1:0-1340 GCF_002742605.1 Olea europaea var. sylvestris
GCCAATTCCGACACAGTCGCGAAAAATGACGAAATTACACCCGACGCGATTTTTATTCCCGATAAACCTGTCAAATTTGAGCCCATTCCGACACAGTCGAGAAAGATGTCGAAATTGCCGTAGGCGCGATTTTTATTTCCGATCAAACTACCAAATTTCACCCAATTCCGACACAGTCGAGAAAAATGACGAAATTGTACCCTGCGCGATTTTTGTTTCCAATCAACCTCTCAAATTTGAACCCATTCCGACACAATCGAGAAAAATGCCGAAATTGCCCCCGACAGAATTTTTATTTCAGATCAAACTGTCAAATTTGAGCCCATTCCGACATTGTCGAGAAAAATGACGAAATTGACGCCGGCGCGATTTTTATTTCCGATCAAACTGACAAATTTCAGCCAATTCCGACACAGTCGAGAAAAATGACGAAATTGCTCCCGGCGCGATTTTTGTTTTCGATCAACTGTCAAATTTGAGCCCATTCGGACACAGTCGAGAAAAATGACGAAATTGCCCCCGGAGCGATTTTTATTTCAGATCAAACTGTCAAATTTTCGCCAATTCCGACACAATCGAGAAAAATTCCGAAATTGCCCCTAGCACAATTTTTGTCTCCGATCAACCTGTCAAATTTTAGCCAATTCCGACACAGTCGCGAAAAATGACGAAATTGCTCCGGTGCGATTTTTGTTTCCTATCAACCTGTCAAATTTGAGCCCATTCCGGCACAGTCGACAAAAATGGCGAAATTGCCCCCGACGCGATTTTTATTTCCGATCAACCAGTCAAATTTTCGCCAATTCCGACACAATCGAGAAAAATTCCGAAATTGCCCCTAGCACAATTTTTGTCTCCGATCAACCTGTCAAATTTTAGCCAATTCCGACACAGTCGCGAAAAATGACGAAATTGCTCCGGTGCGATTTTTGTTTCCTATCAACCTGTCAAATTTGAGCCCATTCCGACACAGTCGAGAAAAATGACGAAATTGCCCCCGGCGCGGTTTTTGTTTCCGATCAACCAGTCAAATTTGAGCCCATTCCGACACAGTCGAGAAAAATGACGAAATTGTCGCCGGCGCGATTTTTATTTCCGATCAAACTGTCAAATTTCAACCAATTCCGACACGGTCGAGAAAAATGCCGAAGTTGCCGCCGACGGGATTTTTATTTCCGATCAAACAGCCAAATTTCAGCAAATTCCGACACGGTCGGGAAAAATGACGAAATTGCCCCTGTCGCTATTTTTTTTCCCATCAACAAGTCAAATTTTAGCCAATTCCGACACAGTCGCGAAAAATGACGAAATTACACCCGGCGAGATTTTTGTTCCCGATA
>NW_019249441.1:0-1340 GCF_002742605.1 Olea europaea var. sylvestris
AAAAAAAAATAATTCTCAGCATGGAATGTAATTACTTGTAACACCCCAAATCTAGATACCTAGATTTAGAAGTATTATCATTTAATTTTCCTTAAAATCATAAATGCGGAAAATTGATTATAAATTTTTCTTTAACATAAAAATATTAAAGACTTCCATTTAAGGAAAAAAATTCATAAAATATTTATGTTTGATAAAAATATAAAATGATCAAATTAAATGTTAAACTTATTTTAACTTGAGTCAACGTTAAATGTATCGGTACCGAGTCCGTCTCACTACAAGTAATCGTCTCGAATCATCTTGCCTTCATCATTTGAAATTGGAGAGGATAACGTGGATTGAGCTAACACTCAGTAAGCAAATTTCATGCATATGCTGTATGATTATGATATGCACATGAATTTCTTAAAGATAAAAGTATTTCTCAATATGTATTCCCTTTCTTTCATTTATTTAAAAACTTAACTTTGATGTCATGAGCTCACTTGATATATCGCATAGCCAATCAGAATGTAGTGGGCAATTATTATTTGAAACCTAATCTAATCCCACTAGTAGTACCGCAAAGTGGTTAACATTAATCTTATCATTGAATATTGGTCGGGTGCGCCGATTCTCCATGCCCCATTCCCACTCACACCTTATATCATAGACATAAACCTCGTAACAAAACATTTGGGATACATATCTTTTTAAAACATTCATTGACTCATGGACATTTGAAAACTTTTATTTTTCTTGAAATTTCATGTATGCTCATGGATGTTGGGAAATTTTATGCCAACTCCCTTTATTTCTATTTACTTGTAGGATCTTTTGTTGTTCATGAGAATATTAACAAATAAAGAAAAATAAAAAATATAACGCATAAATTAAATGAACCATTAAAGCTTTTCACTATATGAAAATTGTTACAATTATATAGAATTCATTCAACAACCCAATCCTCAAGTATTACAATGAAAAAAAAATAAACTCGACCTTTACCACATCTCTTTTTTCTACCCCAGTGTGCAAAAAGTTTCAAGATACTAGGCTCACAATATTTTCCTCTCAGATCAACTCTTCGACCACACCCAAAATAATAAAATACATCAACTATTTATAGGATCAAAAACTAAGTAGAGGAGTTTAATTTAAACTCAAACAAGACTCTTTTAACTCAACAAGGATTCCTTCATCTGCAAGATTCCAAAATCGACTGTAAATTGGAGACCAAATTCTGCAAGGATTCTGCTATCGACTTTAGTTAAAAGTCTTCCATACAATAACTACCCTTTATTAGTTGCAATAGAAGTCCTCCAACTTTTGACTTTTAAAACAATTACCCAACAATC
>NW_019249442.1:0-1340 GCF_002742605.1 Olea europaea var. sylvestris
GGTGTTTTGTGTGCAGGCATGGAAGGAATGAGGCTGGGGATCTGTTGACGACATTTTTTAGAGTTCATAGATAGGCGCCATCTATGGTAAACCGGTACGTTAACCATGTACAAAAAGGTCACTAGAAATTGAAATTTTTTTGGGCAGTTTGTTCTACTAAAAAGGAGCAAAGACAGTAATCAAGATGATGATTCGGAAAGTTTCTTCTATCAAAAAAATAGCCAAGTCAATCATAAAAAATGGAAGAAAAGTGATACTTGAATTAGTTTCCATATTGAATAATCAGCCACCATAAGGATAAACATACGGAGAAAAGAGGTGTTAGCAAGCTAAAACAATATTTTCTTGCATCTTGAATCTTCAGCACTGTAACCATTACTGTAAAATAGACATTCAAGCTAGGGTGAAGTGGCGTAATGTGGTGACCAAGAATGATTAAGGATAATGGAACCTTCACAATAAAATCTCTTTCCCACCACATGCAGTTACAAAAACTAAATATTCTCAAAAATCCACCTTGTTGCCGTACAAATCATTCAATAGATTCTACCACTAAAATTCCAAAATTCAATAGGATTTTCCTTATTTCAAGATGAGGACCCATTTTATCAAGAGTTTTGAATGTACAACATGGTAGATGAAAATTCTTCAGCTAAGTTGTAGCTTCAAAGAGTTACCGATGAAGTCACCGATAACCTTCTTTCAAGGTCTTCGAGGTAACACGAGAGCAACCGACCTTATGAGTAACCATATAGTAGGAAGCACACTAGCTGTTCAACAAAGTTTATCAATTGCATTCTTTTTTTTTTATTTTAAAGCTTGATTCATGATGCGGCCTTCCAGTCGGGTGGCTGAAGGTTGAGGCAACTTTTGTACCATAGGTGGAGGCATTTAGTGAGCATCGATTAGGAAACTGTCGGTACCATACAGGATAGAAACTTGGTAGTTGGCCCAGCTTATTTCCACTGTCAACACACATTAATGCTGATAGAAGTATGATAGTGAGGGTGGTGACAAACAATAACTGTGAATCTCAATTTTATTTTATTTTTTATCGGTAAATGTCTGTGAATCTCAATGTTAATTTCATCCAAGGTTGTTAATGGCCCGTCTAGTCCCCATTAATTTTCATTCCATTATATTTTATTTTTCTCTCTCATATTTTCAACTACACGATCTTTTATAAAATAATATTACACAAATAAAAAAATTTCCTTCCTGTTCAATCACTCATTTTTCAAAAAAACACTATTTCATCCATTTTCATTACCACAAAATGGGGGCCAAACGGGGGCTAAATGTGTACATTAGTTTGGGCTTTAGTGGACTGGCTTAGAAAG
>NW_019249443.1:0-1340 GCF_002742605.1 Olea europaea var. sylvestris
GTATAAGAAGACGAACATCATTCTATACAATGCATCGTTCTTCACTACAAACAATTCATGTATACTTTATTCAATTTTTAAATAGACCAGTTACAATTGATTTTGAATAAGTTGTACCATCATTTTAGAATGAAAATGATGCGAACCCCGTAACAACGTTGACTACGAAACCCACAACGTGATTGACGAACCCAAGAAAGTCAAATTAATCCAAAAGTGTAGGATTAATCCAAAAGAAAGTCGAACCAAAAAACCTAACAAGAATGACGCTTGAAAGACCCCTTGATCACGCAATCCAAGAATTGAATCCGATTGTTTAAACGCCACAAGTTAACACTTGATAAGTTCGAATTTGTTCAATGAAGAACGATGAAGAGAAGACAATACGCCTTACTTTAATTCAATATCAAAAATGTCAAAAGTTTTTTTTTACAGTTGAATGAAAACTCTTTTTTATACTAAACCTTAAAATTAGGTAAAAATCGTGCAAAAGTCGAGCATAATCCCCAATATATGGAAAATAATCAAAAACTAACAAAATATGGAAAATTGCCAAAAATAGAAAATTCGCCAAAATTTTTGGCCCATGCGACCTCGAAGCTTATTTCTATGTGGTCGCATAATTCAGTTCAGTTGACTCCTTTGAGTTTCGATAAGCACCTATACGACCGCAAGCCTTGTAAGCCTATGCGGTTGCATAGGCTTATCATTTTCCTCCGTCTTCGGCCTTCATATTAAATTGATCCAAGTTGATTCGCCCTTCGACCCGAACATGAAAATTGTTCCATTTTGAGTCTCGAACATGGTTCTATCAATGGTTTCTTGAACGAGCAATCTCATCGCTTGTTTCACTTACTTTTCCCTTGATCGCGTCATTGGTTCACCATCGACTATCAACGGGTCTCGCCTCGCACTTGCCTTCGTCGAGCTCGACTCTCGGGTCATATCATCCTCTCCCTCTTCAAAAAGATTCGTCATCAAATCTGAACCTGCATCAAATAGAGAGAGATCAGATACATTAAAAGTAGTCGAAACATTATAATTACCTGGAAGGTCCAACTTGTATGCATTATCGTTTATCTTTTCAATAACTTGAAATGGACCATCGCCCTTCGGTTGCAACTTGGACCTCCTTTGCTCCGGAAACCGCTCCTTCCTGAAGTGCATCCAAACTCAATCTCCTAGCTCAAATGTCACGCGCTTCCTACCTTTGTTCACCTGCGACGCAACTAGCTTACCTTTGTTTTTCAATTTGTACTTTTACCTTTTCATGAAGTGACTTAACCAATTCCGCCTTCTTTTTGCCATCTAAACTACCACGTTCATTCACAGGTAAAGGA
>NW_019249444.1:0-662 GCF_002742605.1 Olea europaea var. sylvestris
GCCATTTTACGAAAGAATGAGAACTTGCATATTTTGAACGCTTGGATTGTCGGTGTTCGAAGAATTCAGCGTAACTTTTGTACACTGTGTCCATTTTGGGCCCAAAAGTACATTTTGAAAATGTAGCGACCGTTTTGGATTTAACTCACCACTTCATCTTGTCGTATAAGGGATTTCGACCATTTTTCGAAAGAATGAGCACTTGCATATTTGGAACGCTTGGATTGTCGGCGTTCGAAGAATTGAGCGTAAATTTTACACACGGTGTCCATTTTGGGCCCATAAGTACTTTTTGGAAATGTAGCGACCATTTTGGATTGAACTCACCACTTCGTCGTGACGTATCAGGGATTTCGGCCATTTTTCGAAAGAATGAGCACTTGCATATTTGGAATGATTCTATTGTCGGCGTTCGAAGTATTGAGCGTAACTTTTGCACACGGTGTCCGTTTTGGGCGCATAGTCCTTTTTGGAACTGTAGCGACCGTTTTGGATTGAACTCACAACTTCGTCGTGACGTATAAGGGATTTCGGCCATTTTTCGAAAGAATGAGCACTTGCATATTTGGAAGGCTTGGATTGTCGGCGTTCGAAGAATTGAGCGTAACTTTTGGACACGGTGTCTGTTTTTGGCCCATAAGTACTTTTTGGAAATGTAGCGA
>NW_019249444.1:675-1340 GCF_002742605.1 Olea europaea var. sylvestris
GAAATGTAGCGACCGTTTTGGATTGAACTCACCACTTCATCGTGACGTATAAGGGATTTCGACCATTTTTCGAAAGAATGGGCACTTGCATATTTGGAACGCTTGGATTGTCGGCGTTCGAAGAATTCAGCGTAACTTTTGCACACGGTGTCCGTTTCGGGCCCATAAGTACTTCTTAGAAATGTAGCGACCGTTTTAGATTGAACTCACCACTTCGTCGTGACGTATCAGGGATTTCGGCCTTTTTTCGAAATAATGAGCACTTGCATATTTGGAACGATTCTATTGTCGGCGTTCGAAGTATTGAGCGTAACTTTTGCACACGGTGTCCGTTTCGGGCCCATAAGTACTTTTTGGAAATGTAGCGACCGTTTTGGATTGAACTCACCACTTCGTCGTGACGTATAAGGGATTTCGGCCATTTTACGAAAGAATGAGAACTTGCATATTTTGAACGCTTGGATTGTCGGTGTTCGAAGAATTCAGCGTAACTTTTGTACGCTGTGTCCATTTTGGGCCCAAAAGTACATTTTGAAAATGTAGCGACCGTTTTGGATTTAACTCACCACTTCGTCTTGTCGTAAAGGGATTTCGACCATTTTTCGAAAGAATGAGCACTTGCATATTTGGAACGCTTGGATTGTCGGCGTTCGAAGAATTGAGCG
>NW_019249445.1:0-1340 GCF_002742605.1 Olea europaea var. sylvestris
GGCAAATTGCTAGCCTAATTCGATTGGGGTCGAGCCAATGAAAAGTGGTTTTTGATTTCATGATAACTTCGGGCTTTTTTTTCGACGAACTGCTAGTCTAATTCGTTTGGAATCAAGCCAATGAAAAGTGATTTTGATTTCTAGATAACATCGGGTTCATTCATTTTTGGCGAATTGCTAGTCTAATTCGATTGGAATCTAGCCAATGAAAAGTGATTTTTGATTTCATTATAACTTCGAGTTTGTTCATTTTTGGCGAATTGCTAGTCTAATTCGATTGGAATCGAGCCATTAAAAAGTGGTTTCTGATTTCATGTTGACTTCGGGCTTGATCGTTTTCGACAAATTGCTAGTCTAATTCGATTGGAATCGAGCCATTAAAAAGTGGTTTCTGATTTCATGTTGACTTCGGGCTTGATCGTTTTCGACAAATTGCTAGTCTAATTCGATTGGAATCGAGCCATTAAAAAGTGGTTTCTGATTTCATGTTGACTTCGGGCTTGATCGTTTTCGACAAATTGCTAGTCTAATTCGATTGGAATCGAGCCATTAAAAAGTGGTTTCTGATTTCATGTTGACTTCGGGCTTGATCGTTTTCGACAAATTGCTAGTCTAATTCGATTGGAATCGAGCCATTAAAAAGTGGTTTCTGATTTCATGTTGACTTCGGGCTTGATCGTTTTCGACAAATTGCTAGTCTAATTCGATTGGAATCGAGCCAATGAAAAGTGGTTTTCGATTTCATGAAAACTTCGGGCTTGTTCATTTTTGGCGAATTTCTGGCCTAATTCGATTGGAATCGAGCCAATGAAAAGTTGTTTTTGATTTCATGATAACTTTGGGCTTGCTTTTTTCGACGAACTGCTAGTCTAATTCGTTTGGAATCGAGCCAATGAAAAGTTATTTTGATTTCTAGATAACTTCGAGTTTGTTCATTTTTGGCAAACTACTAGTCAAATTCGATTGGAATCGAGCCAATGAAAAGTGGCTTTTGATTTCACGATAACATCGGGTTTGTTCATTTTTGGCGAATCGCTAGTCTAATTCGATTCGAATCGAGCCAATGAAAAGTGGCTTTCGATTTCTTGACAACATCGGGTTTGTTCGTCTTTGGCAAATTGCTAGTCTAATTCGATTGGAATCGAGCTAATGAAAAGTGGCTTTCGATTTCTTGATAGCATCGGGTTTGTTCATTTTTGGCTAATTTCCAGTCTAATTCGATTGGAATCGAGTGAATGAAAAGTGATTTTTGATTTCATGATAACTTCGGATTGGTTTGTTTTTGTCGAATTTCTAGTCTAATTCGATTGGAATCGAGCCAATAAAAAGTTGTTTTTGAT
>NW_019249446.1:0-1340 GCF_002742605.1 Olea europaea var. sylvestris
AAAAAAAAAAGTATGAAAGAAGCATGTAGTTTCTTAACATCGGATGTATCAATCCTTCTATATATCGATACTATTACCTTTATCAATCAAAATAATAGTACCCATAGCCGAATATTAATGAGGAAACACGGAAGGGTCATTTGTACTCTTGGTCGAAGACCCACTTGGGCAGCATTAGGCTAAACTTTTCAAACTATGTATGCGGAGCTTGTTTAGTTTCATAACGGCTTCCATTCCTGCATTCATGGCAGTTTGCTAATGTAAATGTATTGGATCAGGAGTCTCTCAGTGGCCAGGACTCAGTTTCTTGATTGGTAATTATGTCTCTTTGCTGACAAGCTATCCTAGGATCAACTTTTGTTGTAATATGTGGCTCATGTAGAATGTCATACATGTTTACTGGAATAAATAGATCGATTAGGGTAATCGAATATTTTTGAATTTTTACTTAAAATCTTGTACGAGTCAAGGTTAATATATATATAACCTTATTATCCATACATAATACAAATCACAGCCGCTTCGCTCTCGTGAATTAGGCCAATTGCTGAATCACGTAAATCTTTTTTTCCTTCATTAATTATATATTATTCATCATTATTGTTACACAAATATTAGCAACTCTTATTACATCGACATTATCATTAACGTTTCTAAATATAAGAAAATGAAAGTACGGAAGCACGAGAAAGACGAAAATGTATTTATTTTCGACAAAGTCACATTTCAATAGATGTGCGCAGGATGAACCAAATAAGGATAAGAATTTAATACTATTGCACAATATAATGCAACACAAATAAGAATTTTTAACCTGTTATTTAAATTCGTTATTATAATAAATAAGATGGCTAGAATTAATTATAAAGTGTATATAAGAAAATACTCATTCCGTCTCATTTATATAGGATGACTTTCCTTTTTTTCTTGCCCCAATTTTATAAAATTGCTTTTTTGTTGAGAATTTTTTGATTTTTTCGTTTATTAATATACACTTATTTAATTTGTCAAATTATAACCAATTTTTCTCAATTAATCTTGAAATTGTAAAAATATAAATAAGAGTAAATTATGAAAGTTTTTGATAAAAATTGCTTTTTCAATAACATTAAATGAAATTTTTTAGAAAATAAGAAACAGTTGAAATATTAATATTTCTTTGTCGGTACCAACCAACCATAGGGCATAATTGAGCATAATGTGCGCCTCAGGGCATAATTCAATAGTGCAAATAATAGGAGTGAGGTAATTTCAGCCTTACTGACAGTACAGTCGCAGTGTGAGGGTTCGATTCCTGAGATATGGAATTGGACTCTTTATGGATAACAGTATACGGGCAA
>NW_019249447.1:0-1340 GCF_002742605.1 Olea europaea var. sylvestris
AATTTGACAGGTCGATCGGAAACAAAAATCGCGTCGGGGGTAATTTCTTTATTTTTCTCGACTGTGTCGGAATTGGCTGAAATATGGCAGTTTGATCTGAAGTAAAAATCGCGCAGGGGCAATTTCGTCATTTCTCTCGACTGTGTCGGAATGGGCTCAAATTTGACTGGTTGATCGGAAACAAATATATCACCGGGGCCAATTTCGTCATTTTTCTCGACTGTGTCGAAATTGGCTGAAATTTGGCAGTTTGATTGGAAATAAAAATCGCGCCGGCGGCAACTTCGTCATTTTTCTCGAATGTGTCGAAATTGGCTGAAATTTGGCAGTTTGATCTGAAATAAAAAAAGCGTCGGGGGCAATTTCGTCATTTTTCTCGACTGTGTCGGAATGGGCTCAAATTTGACAGGTTTATCGGAAACAAAAATTGCGCCAGGCGAACTTTAGTCATTTTTCGCGACGATGTCGGAATGGGCTGAAATTTGACAGGTTGATCGGAAACAAAAATCGCTCCGGCGGCAATTTCGTCATTTCTCTCGACAGTGTCGGAATGGGCTCGAATTTGACAGGTTGATCGGAAACAAAAACTGCGCGGGGGGCAATTTCGTCCTTTTTCTCGACTGTGTCGGCATTGGCTGAAATTTGGCAGGTTGATCGGAAACAAAAACTGCGCGGGGGGCAATTTCGTCCTTTTTCTCGACTGTGTCGGCATTGGCTGAAATTTGGCAGGTTGATCGGAAACAAAAACTGCGCGGGGGGCAATTTCGTCCTTTTTCTCGACTGTGTCGGCATTGGCTGAAATTTGGCAGGTTGATCGGAAACAAAAACTGCGCGGGGGGCAATTTCGTCCTTTTTCTCGACTGTGTCGGCATTGGCTGAAATTTGGCAGGTTGATCGGAAACAAAAACTGCGCGGGGGGCAATTTCGTCCTTTTTCTCGACTGTGTCGGCATTGGCTGAAATTTGGCAGGTTGATCGGAAACAAAAACTGCGCGGGGGGCAATTTCGTCCTTTTTCTCGACTGTGTCGGCATTGGCTGAAATTTGGCAGTTTGATCTGAAATAAAAATCGCTCCAGGGGCAATTTCGTCATTTCTCTCGACAGTGTCGGAATGGGCTCGAATTTGACAGGTTGATCGGAAACAAAAGTCGCGCACGGGGGCAATTTCGTCATTTTTCTCGACTGTGTCGGAATTGGCTGAAATTTGGCAGGTTGATCGGAAACAAAAATCGCGCCGGGGGCAATGTCGTCATTTTTATCGACTGTGTCGAAATGGGCTCAAATTTGACAGGTTGATCGGAAACAAAAATAGCGTCGGGGGAAATTTCGTCATTTATCTCG
>NW_019249448.1:0-224 GCF_002742605.1 Olea europaea var. sylvestris
AAAATTGCCCCGGCGCGATTTTTGTTTCCGATCAACCGGTCAAATTTCAGCCAGTTTCGACACCGTCGCGAAAAATGACTAACGTCGCCCCGACGCGATTTTTTTTCCAATCAACCAACCAAATTTAAGCCCGTTTCGAGACCGTCACGAAAAATGACGAAATTGCCCCGGTGCGATTTTTGTTTCCGATCAACCAGTCAAATTTCAGCCAGTTTCGACATCGT
>NW_019249448.1:350-760 GCF_002742605.1 Olea europaea var. sylvestris
AAAATGACTATAATTGCCTCGGCGCGATTTTTGTTTCCGATCAACCGGTCAAATTTCAGCCAGTTTCGACACCGTCGTGAAAAATGACTAAAATCGCCCCGGCGCGATTTTTGTTTCCCATCAACCAGCCAAATGTCAGCCCGTTTCGACACCGTCGCGAAAAATGTCGAAATTGCCCCGGAGCGATTTTTGTTTCCGATAACCAGTCAAATTTAAACCAGTTTCGACGCCGTCGCGAAAAATGACGAAATTGCCCCGGCGCGATTTTGTTTCTGATCAACCAGTCAAATTTCAGCCAGTTTCGACACCGTCGCAAAAAATGACTTAAATTGCCCCGACGCGATTTTTTTTTTCTGATCAACCAACCAAATTTCAGCCCGTTTCGACACCGTCGCGAAAAATGACAAAAA
>NW_019249448.1:1170-1340 GCF_002742605.1 Olea europaea var. sylvestris
GCCGTAGCGAAAAATGACGAAATTGCCCCGGCAAGATTT
Organism: Olea europaea var. sylvestris; assembly: GCF_002742605.1. Classification (NCBI taxonomy): domain Eukaryota; kingdom Viridiplantae; phylum Streptophyta; class Magnoliopsida; order Lamiales; family Oleaceae; genus Olea; species Olea europaea. The sequence continues at coordinate 1,210 of NW_019249448.1, forward strand.
TTGTTTCCGATCAACAGGTCAAATTTCAGCCAGTTTCGTCACCGTCGTGAAAAATTATTAAAATTGCCCCCGCGCGATTTTTTTTCCGATCAACTAGCCAAATTTCAGCCCGTTTCGACACCGTCGCAAAA
>NW_019249449.1:0-1340 GCF_002742605.1 Olea europaea var. sylvestris
ATGGACCTACTTTCAAATTTTCCAAAAATTATTTTGTTAATGGTTTGTTAAATTCGAAATTAAAATAATAATAATAATAATAAGTTGTAATGCATGTCATTTTGAAAAACAAGTGAAAAGCTCTTTAAAAAAAGCAATATTCTTCAATTACAAGATCTTTATAACTTACATATGAATCTTTTTGGATCACATAGAACCGCAAGCTTAAGTGATAAAAATCATGATTTCGTCATTGTTAATGGCTTTTTTTTCAATTTACTTAAGTCCTATTTTTGAAACTAAAGGATAAATATTTGAATGCGTTAAACATTTTAAAAAGGGTTCAAACATAAAAAGGGGTATACTATTTCTACAATTTGGAGTGATCTTGGTAGAGAATCTTCACAATATTACTTTTCATGATTTTTGCAAAACTTTTGGTTATGAAAATAATTTCTCGACTTCTAGAACTCCTCAACAAAATAGTGTAGTAGAAGAAAGAACCGCACATTGCGAAAAATGACTCAAACTATGCTAAATGAAAATAGTTTACAAAAATATTTTTGGACCGAAGCCATTAATAGAGCTTGCTAAATTATGAATAGAGTATTGGTTAATCGAAAGAAAACCAAAACTCCACATAAACTTTAAAAATAGAGCTCTCTATATCGGTTACTTTAAAGTGTTTGGTTGTAAATATTTCATCTTGAACACTAAAGAAAATTTAAATAAAAAATAATTCAAAATTTGGTATTGAAATCTTTCTTGGATATTCATCGACGAGCAAAACTTATAGAGTTTTCTTTTTAACGATAGAATTTTAATTGTTGAAGAATCCATGCATGTAACATTTGATGAAACTAATCCTCTTGATCAAAAGAAATGTATTTTTAATGATTTAGGTTTGAAAATTTCTTTGAGCAAATTCAAGATCAAAACAAGGAAGATCCTACAAATCTTGAATATCAACATGAAGAAGAAACAAATTAGCAACAAGATGAAATAGAATCTTCCGAAGTACAAAGTGATCAATCTCTACCTATGGAATGGAGTCAAATCAAATACATCATGGACATGTTCAATAAGTTTGAAATGCAAGGGTTGAAATCAATGAACACTTCAATGAGCTCATCAATCAAATTGGACAAAGATGATCGACAACATAACAAAATATCAAGGTATAACCGGATCTCTCATTTACTTAATCATAAGTAGATTCGACATTATGTTTAGTGTGATTATGTGCAAGATTTCAACCCAATATTCAAGAATCACACCTTAGTGTCGTAAAATAAATTTTTGATCTATCTTAATGCCACTAAGACATTACATCTATGTTATCGTAAAGACACCCAAAAAAA
>NW_019249450.1:0-1340 GCF_002742605.1 Olea europaea var. sylvestris
CAATCAAATTTTAGCCAATTTCGACACAGTCGCGAAAAATGACGAAATTGCCCCCGGCACGATTTTTATTTCCGATCAACCTGTCAAATTGAAGCCCATTCCGACAGAGTCGCGAAAAATGACGAAATTGCCCCGGCACGGTTTTTGTTTCCGATCTACCTGTCAAATTTTAGCCCATTCTGACACAGTCGCGAAAAATGAAGAAATTGCCCCCGGCGCGATTTTTAATTCCGATCGACCAGCCAAATTTAGGCCCATTCCGACACAGTCACGTAAAATGAGGAAATTGCCCCCGACGCGATTTTTATTTCCGATGAACCAGTTAAATTTTAGCCCATTTCGACACAGTCGCAAAAAATGACGAAATTGCCCTCGGGGCGATTTTTATTTCCTATCAACCTGCCAAATTTAAGCCCATTCCGACACAGTCGCGAAAAATGACGAAATTACCCCCGGCGCGATTTTTATTTCCGGTGAACGAGTCAAATTTTAGCCCATTTCGACACAGTCGCGAAAAATGACGAAATTGCCCTCGGTGCGATTTTTATTTCCTATCAACCTGCCAAATTTAAGCCCATTCCGACACGGTCGCGTAAAATGACGAAATTGCCCCCGGCGCGATTTTTATTTCCGATCAGCCAGTCAAATTTTGGTCCATTTCGACACAGTCGCGAAAAATGACGAAATTACCCCCGACGCGATTTTTATTTCCGATCAATCACTCAAATTTTGGCCCATTCCGACACAGTCGCGAAAAATAACGAAATTGCCCCCGGCGCGATTTTTATTTCCGATCAACCTGCTAAATTTATCCCCATTCCGACACAGTCGCGAAAAATGACGAAATTCCCACGGCGCGATTTTTGTTTCCGATCTACCTATCAAATTTTAGCCCATTCCGACACAGTCGCGAAAATGACGAAACTGCCCCCGGCGCGATTTTTATTTCCGATCAACCTGCCAAATTTAAGCCCATTCCGACACAGTCGCGAAAAATGACGAAATTGCCCCGGCATGGTTTTTGTTTCCGATCTACCTGTCAAATTTTATCCCATTCCGACACAGTCGCGAAAAATGACGAAATTGCCTCCGGCGCGATTTTTAATTCCGATCAACCTACCAAATTTAAACCCATTCCGACACAGTCGCGTAAAATGACGAAATTGCCCGCGGCGCGATTTTTATTTCCGATCAACCAGTCAAATTTTAGCCCATTTCTACACAGTCGTGAAAAATGACGAAATTGTCCCCGGCGCAGTTTTTGTTTCCGAGCAACCGGTCAAATTTTAGCTCATTCCGACACCGTCGCGAAAAATGACGAAATTGCCCCCGGCGCGATT
>NW_019249451.1:0-1340 GCF_002742605.1 Olea europaea var. sylvestris
TTGTGAGATAAAACAACATTTTCTGTTGCCACCTTTTGAAATCAACCCCAACAAATTTCTCCGACTTTTCCCCATGTGAAACGAAGTTTGAATGTACGATAGTAGGGGCACCCACAACATTAGTAGTAGTTGTATTCACAACGGAAGGAATCACACCGGTAGGAACACTTCCTTCAGAAGTTCCCATGTTCGAAGTTTCATTCAAAGTAGTATCAGTATTAAGAACCGTATTCATTTCTGTTTATGTAAAACAGAAGATCAACCAAAAATAGAAGTGAAGAAGAAGTTAAACTTAACAAGTTTAACCAAACAAGAATGTCACTTTCACAAAATATATGCAGAAAATTCGACTTAAGATTGTTGGATGAATTTTGTGAATAGTGACACCGAAATAAGTATAATGATGGTGACAAAGCCGAGGCAAGAGTTGGACTCTTTGTCCTTAAGTCGAATTTGCCCCGCAACGGTGCCTACGGATTTCGGCAATCGACTCCCAAGATACACCGACTACACTTGTGTTTGTAGCACTCCAAAACACAAGTACAACGAACCAAATTTAGGCTTATGTACTCCAAGAAGAAATGAAGGAAAATCAAAATAAACGAGATGATTTTGATTTTGGATAGAAGAGAGGATGAGATATGTTTTGCATATCAAATTGTGTGGAATAGGACACCCAAATGGTCCTATTTATAGACCATGAAAGGGTGTGGACGAAATGGTTGAGCTCAAACCATGCACCCTTTCCAAACAATGCATCTTTATGAAAAGGTGTCTATTCACTGATTTTCTTCCTTTTCCGTAATTTCTCATTCATCCGATATTGGTTTTCGAAATGCCAAATATACCCTTCAATACATGCAGAGAAATCAAAATTCTCTTTCGGGGGCGTTGCCCTCGAGCCCCCACGGGGGGCGCTGCCCCCTCGACCCCCACGACCTGACCGGGTAGGTCGATCCCCGTTTGTGCGCCCCGAAGCGGCAAAGTGGCAAACAATTTTGCCTAAACGGATTGAGTCAAGCTTTTGAGTATTTGGCCGAAGTCGATACGAAGTCACTTTAATCGATTTTCAATTCTCGATTTATTTAACCAATATCCAACATGCAAAACGGTATACAATGAAATGTATATGGTATGAAGTTCAGGGTATTTTTGTCTATTAGCTATTTTTAAGGTCATATTTGTAAATTTTTCAGTAAAGACCGTTCTTGTAAGGGGAATTATATCATCACACAAAAGTCACTTGGCATACCAAACTATAACTGCAACAAAATTAAAATGTATTTTGAATAAGTACACAACAACAAAATTATATTTATAATCAAGATTCAATAAAAAAA
>NW_019249452.1:0-1340 GCF_002742605.1 Olea europaea var. sylvestris
TTTTTTTTACCGAAAATCAATTTTGTGTTTATTAAAGGAACGAAGGTAAGGTCAACAAGCACAACCAAAGACTTTGATGAATTAATAGTCAGGTTTGTGATGATAAACCATCTCATATGGCGATTTATATTGTAAAATTGGGGTAGGAAGACGATTAATTAAATAGGTCGTCGTGACAAAGGCATCTTCCCAAAATTGTTTTGGTAATTGTGAATGAGTTAGAATAGATAAATCCATTTCAACTATTTGTTTGTGCCTTCGTTCAATAGCACCCATTTGTTGATGAGTATGTGGACATGCCACTCGGTGTTGAATGCCAACGTTTTTGAAATAATTCGTTAATTTTCGATACTCGTCGCCCTAATCGGATTGTATGCTTTTTATTTTAAGGTCAAAATGGCGTTCAACGTATACTTGAAATTGATGAAATATAGTTTTGACATTAGGCTTCAATTTTAAAGGAAATAGCCATAAATACTTGGTACAGTCATCTAAAAAGGAAACATAATAATGAGTACCTGTAGTTGAAAAAATTGGTGAACTTAGAATTTTCATGAGAAGACCTAAATGGTAGCCTGCCTTGATGAAAGATTTTCCCCGATTAGCCCTTGACAATAAAAGAATTATTATGAAATTCAAAATAAACATGATGGTCCTTGCAAAATTATTGCACAAAAATAAGAATTTTTTTTTTTTTTTTGAATTTCAGGAACAAGTAATATTCGATTAGGAATAAAAGGTTTTTGAAGGATGAGGAATAAGGGAGGAACCAATTTTAGAAATTCGCAAACCTGCTCTATTGCCAACTGGTATTCGATCAAAACCATCATAATCTTCACTATGCAAACTGAGGTTGTTCATGTCATGAGTGAGGTGATGGGTAGCACCAGTATCAGGATGCCATTCAGTTGGATGTTGGTTGTAGCTCGATGTAACCAATGCTTGAGGATTGTGAGTGTTCACAGCATGTTCATTATAGGTTACATCAAACCTGTGGAAGCATCTTCAGGAAGAATAACTAGGGTTTGTCACATTGTTGGCAGATGACAGGGTCATGACTATATTGGCCACAACCTCTATAGGAGCTATGAGCGTGAAAACCTCCACAGTTGCTACTCCCCATGCTTTGGTTGCCACTACGTCCACGGGAATGATTTTGTCGAAGTAGGCGAGTAGCAACACTCACAGATGCTTGAGTCAAAGGTTGATTTGTGTGGGACAAGCGTTTTACTCCGTAGTAAGGAGAAAAGAGTACACTTCTTCTAAAGTGACTGGTTTACTACGAGCTGAAATAGTAGTGACAAAGGAGTCATAATCATTGCCAAGTCCTGTAAGGAGAT
>NW_019249453.1:0-1340 GCF_002742605.1 Olea europaea var. sylvestris
TTTGAAATATTATCTTTTCCAAAACCTTCTTTTTTATATAGGACGTGCAGGCCTCTCTCATTCACATAGGCCAACCTATTGTGTAACTTTAAAGTGGCATCAATCTCAATGGTAGATGCCTATGCAAGATTAGACACAATAGCAGTAGCCTTAGTGACATAGATACCATTTCTCTTAGTACCTTTGAAAATAACAAGTGAACCGTTGATCACTTTTAATTTGCCATTTCCAATCCTACCTTCCAAACTGTAACATAACCTGAAATTAACAGCAATGATATTGATAGATCTCTTTGAACTCCAAATGTCCAAATTTACCAAGATTTCATGAGGATCAGGTCCCAGGTTAAGGCTTAATTTGGAACATAGAAAATCAAAAGGTAAGTTACAAGTATTAGATCATTTCGGAGATTACTTATGCATACACAAAGTAATATATGTAGTTATGATCACAAGAATAAATGAATCACAATTATATAGAACTAGATTATGGTTTAATCAGGAAAGATCGTACTAGAGTGGTGGTCTTAGGCAATGATTAGTTTACGAAGTTCGAAGATCATTGATTCCACAAGATACCGTAAAAGTACCAAAAAATTCTAGATCAGTCACTTTAAACTTTGGATTTGAAGATCTTTTCAAAAATTTAGAAGTAAAATACCTTCGCCTTTCTCGTGATACCAAGATTCTCAACAAGAACCACCAAAAGATCAAGATCCATTAATTTTAGGATATAGGGTTTCATCTAGAGTCAGATCACAACACATTGAAGTCAATCCAATTGTGAAAATTGATTTTTTTTCAAACAGATGATGATCAAAAGTCCGAGAACCTCTAATACCACTATTAGAATGAGAAGTATAAAATATAACAGATCGACTCAAGAATCAAAGATTACAAACTAAAGAGTCAAACCAAAGGCATTACGGTTTCAACCATTTTGGGGCTCATATCATTGTACCTGTTTGTACAAGCCAGGACCACAAGAGTCGCGCTACTTCTATAAACCATTAGCAATCAACTGAAACCACTCACTTTCTTCACTCCCTACTGGAATCATATAGACCCTTACACTTTAACATTACGAAGGATCTCTCAATCAAAAGAATGAGGATGGACTAAGATGAAGAAGAAAACCAACAGACGCATACATAGAAGTCTAGAAGGCTCATGAAAATCAGACATGATAAGCGAATTAATGCAACAGTGTAAGACCCATTTACAATGGAACCTCTATTTCCATCCACACTTTTCATAGATACATCCACTTTTAAAAATAAATTTTTATTATATTTTAAATCTTATGTAAATTTACTTAAATAGACATAAACAAAATTAAAT
>NW_019249454.1:0-1340 GCF_002742605.1 Olea europaea var. sylvestris
CGTAGAGCATTTGTAGCAAGGTTCTTACTGATTGAACTTGGCTATTTGTACACTAATTTTTGACACGTTGTTTGAAATTTGTATTGTCGTCAAGAGATGGGAAAATTGTTTCAAACTTAAATTGTCCAACTGCGTAATGTCACTTAGCAAAGTGTGAACTAAAGTATACACCATCGTGCACATGTCTCAAGGTTCTTACCAATTGAAGATTGCTATATGTACACTAATTTTTGAGACGTTGTTTGACTCTTACATTGTTGTCAAGTATCAATTGGATGGGAAAACTGTTTGAAATTTAAATTGTCCAATAGGGTAATGTCACGTGGCAAAGTGTAAACTAAAGTGTAAACCATAGCGTGCATATCTTAAGGTTCTTACCGATTGAGCATTGCTATTGATACACTGATTTTTGACACGTTGTTTGACACTTGCATTGTTGTCAAGTTTTAATTGGATGGGAAAACTGTTTGAAACTTAAACTGTCCAACAGGCTAATGTCACGTGGCAAAGTGTAAACTAAAGTGTACACCATAGTGTACATGTCAGAAGGTTCTTACCGATTGAATATTGCTATTTGTACACTGATTTTTGACACGTTGTTTGACACTTCCATTGTTGTCAAGTGTCAATATGATGTAAAAACTGCTTGATATTTAAACTGTCCAATAGGGCAATATCATGTGGCAAAGTGTAAACTAAAGTGTACACCATAGTGTACTTGTTGCAAGGTTCTTCCCGATTGAACTTTTCTATTTGTACACTGATTTTTGACACGTTTGACACATGCATTGTTGTCAAGTGTTAATTGGATGGAAAAACTGTTTGAAATTTAAACTGTTCAACAGGGTAACGTCATGTGGCAAAGTATAAACTAAAGTGTACACCACAGTGTACATGTAGTAAGGTCCTAACCGATTGAACTTTACTATTTGTACACTAATTTTCGACACGTTTTTTGGCACTTGCATTGTTGTCAAGTGTCAATTGGATGGAAAACTGCTTTAAATTTAAACTGTCCAACAGGGGAATGTCACGTGGCATAGTGAAAACTTTGCGTACACCTTAGCGTACATGTAGCAAGGTTCTTACCGATCGAACTTTGTTATTTGTACACAAATTTTTGACATTTGTTTGACAATTACATTGTTGTCAAGTGTTAATTGGATGGGAAAACTCTTGAAAATTTAAACTGTCCAGTAGGGTAACAGCACATGATAAAGTGTAAACTAAAGTGTACATGCAACAACGTTCATACCGATTCAACTTTGCTATTTGTACACTGATTTTTTGCACGTTGTTTAACATTTGCATTGTTGTAAAGTGTTAATTGGATGGGAAAA
>NW_019249455.1:0-1340 GCF_002742605.1 Olea europaea var. sylvestris
GGATTGAACTCATCATTTCGTCATGATGTACGAGGGATTTTGGCCATTTTTCGAAAGAATGAGCACTTGCATATTTCGAACGCGGGGATTGTCGGCGTACGAAGAATTGAGTGTAACTTTTGCACACGGTGTCCGTTTTAGGCCCATAAGAACTTTTTGAAAATGTAGCGACCGTTTTGGATTGAACTCACCACTTCATCGTAACGTATGAGGGATTTCGGCCATTTTTCGAAAGAACGAGCACTTGCATATTTGGAACGCTTGGATTGTCGACGTACGAAGAATTGAGTGTTACTTTTGCACACGGTGTCCGTTTTGGGTCCATAAGTACTTTTCGAAACTGTAGCGACAGTTTTGGATACTTTTTGTAAATGTAGCGACCGTTTTGTATTGAACTCTGGATTGTAGGCGTACGAAGAATTCAACGTAACTTTTGCACACGGTGTTCGTTTTGGGCCCATAATACTTTTTGGAAATGTGGCGACCGTTTTGGATTGAACTCACCACTTCATCATGACGTATGACGGATTTCGACCATTTTTCAAAAGAATGAGCACTTGCATATTTGGATCGCTTGGATTGTCGGCGTGCAAAGAATTGAGCGTAAGTTTTGGACACGGTGTCCGTTTCGGGCCCGTAAGAACTTTTTGGAAATGTAGCGACCGTTTTGGATTTAACTCATCACTTCGTCGTGACGTACGAGGGATTTTGGCCATTTTTCGAAAGAATGAGCACTTGCATACTTGGAACGCTTGGATTGTCGACGTTCGAAGAATTGAGCGTTACTTTTGGGCACGGTGTCCGTTTTGGGCCCATAAGAACTTTTTGGAAATGTAGCGACCGTTTTGGATTGAACTCACTACTTCATCGTGACGTATGAGGGATTTCGCCCATTTTTCCAAGGAATGAGCACTTGCATACTTGGAACGCTTGGATTGTCGACGTTCGAAGAATTGAGCGTTACTTTTGGGCACGGTGTCCGTTTTGGGCCCATAAGAACTTTTTGGAAATGTAGCGATCGTTTTGGATTGAACTCACTACTTCATCGTGACGTATGAGGGATTTCGCCCATTTTTCCAAGGAATGAGCACTTGCATATTTGGAATGCTTGGATTGTCGACGTTCGAAGAATTGAGCGTTACTTTTGGGCACGGTGTCCGTTTTGGGCCCAAAAGTACTTTTTGGAAATGTAGCGACAGTTTTGGATTGAACTCCGGATTATCGGCGTACGAAGAATTGAGCATAACTTTTGCACACGGTGTCCGTTTTGGGCCCATAAGTACTTTTTGGAAATGTACCAACCGTTTTGGATTGAAATCACCACTTTATCGTGACGTATG
>NW_019249456.1:0-1340 GCF_002742605.1 Olea europaea var. sylvestris
TTAGCCAATTCCGACACAGTCGCGAAAAATGACGAAATTACACCCGGCGCAATTTTTGTTCCTGATCAACCTGTCAAATTTGAGCCCATTCCGACACAGTCGAGAAAATGACGAAATTGCCCCCAGCGCTGTTTTTGTTTCCAATCAACCAGTCAAATTTTAGCCAATTCCGACACAGTCGCGAAAAATGACGAAATTACACCCGGCGCGATTTTTGTTCCCGATCAACCTGTCAAATTTGAACCCATTCCGACACGGTCGAGAAAAATGACGAAATTGCCCCCGGCGGGATTTTTGTTTCCGATCAACAAGTCAAATTTTAGCCAATTCCGACACAGTCGCGAAAAATGACGAAATTACACCCGGCGCCATTTTTGTTCCCGATCAACTTGTCAAATTTGAGCCCATTCCAACACAGTCGAGAAAAATGACGAAATTGCCGCCGACGGGATTTTTATTTCCAATCAAACTTCCAAATTTCAGCCAATTCCGACACAGTCGAGAAAAATGACGAAATTGCCCCCGGCGCGGTTTTTGTTTCCTATCAACAAGTCAAATATTGGCCAATTCCGACACCGTCGTGAAAAATGAAGAAATTACACCCGGCGCGGTTTTTGTTCCCGATGAACCTGTCAAATTTGAGCCCATTCCGACACAGTCGAGAAAAATGACGAAATTGCCGACGACGGGATTTTTATTTCCAATCAAACTTCCAAATTTCAGCCAATTCCGACACAGTCGAGAAAAATGACGAAATTGCCGACGACGGGATTTTTATTTCCAATCAAACTTCCAAATTTCAGCCAATTCCGACACAGTCGAGAAAAATGACGAAATTGCCGACGACGGGATTTTTATTTCCAATCAAACTTCCAAATTTCAGCCAATTCCGACACAGTCGAGAAAAATGACGAAATTGCCGACGACGGGATTTTTATTTCCAATCAAACTTCCAAATTTCAGCCAATTCCGACACAGTCGAGAAAAATGACGAAATTGCCGACGACGGGATTTTTATTTCCAATCAAACTTCCAAATTTCAGCCAATTCCGACACAGTCGAGAAAAATGACGAAATTGCCCCCGTCGCGATTTTTGTTTCCGATAAACTTGTCAAATTTCGGCTCATTCCGACATCGTCGCGAAAAATGACAAAATTGCCCCCGTCGCGATTCTTGTTTCCGATCAACCAGTCAAATTTGAGCCCATTCCGACACAGTCCAGAAAAATGAAGAAATTGCCCCCGGCGAGATTTTTTTTTACGATCAACCTGTCAAATTTTAGCCAATTCCGACACAGTCGCGAAAAATGATGAAATTGCCCCGGCGCGATTTTTGTTTC
>NW_019249457.1:0-1340 GCF_002742605.1 Olea europaea var. sylvestris
AAGCAATAGATCATTTGACATTGCAAAACATCGTAAAAAAAAATTCATAGTTCAAGGTCCCATGCAGGCTAGTCCTCTTCCTGCATGTTTCTTTCAACCCTGTGAATTATTTAATATTTTTGCATTTATGGGTCGTCAAAAGTAACAATCATGCACGTTGCTATGTACCAAGTCTTACATCAAAGGATCTATGTGGGTATTGGGCTGCATTTCTACTAATAATTTGTTCTTAAGTTATTCAAGCCAGCAACTCACCTTAGCCTTATTGCATATTAATTTAGATGGGACTATTCCAGCTGAGATTGAAAGCGATTATTTTGTTTGAAGACACTTTAATGCTATGGATAGTGATTTATTTGTCGCATTCATTCAACAGCTTGGAATTTCAAGGCTTTCAAGGGCTAATTATATGAGAAAACATGATCGTATATAGCCGACCTTCTGTGAGAGTACCAATTCAGAGATAATCGATTGTTTAGTGTCTTACTTTTGTAGTACTCGATAGTGATGCATACAAAATCAAGATACATCTTGATCTGTAATAAATTATAAAATTTGTGCACGAAATATAAATTTTAATTAGTAGCTCGTATTAGTTTACGGTCGAAGCAATACATAGTGGTGGATTTCAAAGAGAAAGAAAGAAGTGCCATATGATCAATTTCTCTAGATTGGTCCCATGAAAACTCTCAACTTAATTTTCTTATCCCTTTCTCAGTTTTTGTCGCTCCTTACCTCTGAGATTGATCATATTTGTAAAACAAATTGGGCAATTGTTCAAATAATTGTGGTCATCTTGCTACCAAAATTCAAGAATAACACGATTTCTTATCTTGGAAAATAACTCATTTACACCAAAGAAAAGGAACACTAATAATTGCCCAATATCTGCATTTTCTGGAACCATTTCAAGAATTGGGCACTTTTTTCCTTTGCTATTTGCAGTGAAATCTTATTTTAGCACGAATAATTTGCCAAGTTGTTCAAAAAAATTCACGATTCTCATCACGGAATTACAAAACGATGTCTATGCAAGGGGATGACTACAATAGTACATCTATAGGTTTCTTTAATATCAAGATTATTCGATTAGTACATGACAAACATAGAAAATCTGTGCCCCAAGAGGGGGGAGGCACGCTGCAGTTTGTGTTGAGAATGTTGGCCGTGTTAAATACATAAATTGGGCTACATGTAGTAGCTACACGCCAATTGCCACCTGAGTTTTGCTTAATTACATTACATCATTTCAAATTATAATCAGAAAAGCCATTGCAATGATCCATTGCCCCTACCCACCATGTTCATGTGCCTCCTCAAATGGTGAAATCACCAAACCA
>NW_019249458.1:0-1340 GCF_002742605.1 Olea europaea var. sylvestris
AGTTGTCATCACTTATTAAGTCGTGTTTCATATAAACACGATTTGGTCACAAATCAAATTCTGAAAGGACCAATTGAAGAGAACAGGGTTTGATTCCAACAATCTCCACCTTGCTGCCAGAATTTGAACTATTAGTGCAGCCAGGAGCATGATCTTATATCTTTTTCATTTGCTCCAAGTACCTGTACATGAATTACAAAGAATCAACAGATAAAAGTTTCAAGCAGTTTAAAAATTTGTTTAAAGAAATTACTTTTGTACTCATATCAGATGGATTAAACTGAGTAGGAAGCTTTTCAATCTTAATTTCACATTTTGAAATTATATCTCTTATAAAATGATATTTGACATCAATATGTTTTGATCTATCATGAAACATGGGATTTTTACTTAGATGAATAGCACTTTGGTTATCAGAAAACAGCATAATGTAATTATCAACAAAATTCATTTCAGACAATAAACCATTCTGAAAAACCTATCGTTCGACCCAACTAACACCTAGAGGGGGGTGAATAGGTGTTCTTGCAGAATTAAAAACTTTTTGAATAATTCATGCAACAAGTCACACAAATTATAATTTGTCCAGATTAATTCACGTGCTTTATCTACTTATGTTGGATTACCATTGACAAGTAAATAAATTAAAGCGGTAAAAACACAATAAACATGTTGACGGAGAAACCCTACTGGGTAAAAACTCCGGGCACAAGCCAGTAGAGATTCACTATTGTAGAAACCAACTTACAGCACGCCAGACATCATTGACACTCTCAACTTTCTGACCTCCTTGCTGTATGAACTCAAGACCCTCCTGGATTTTGCAGATCCGTGCTAAATCCAAGCCTTGTATAATTTCTACCTCCCGTGAATCGCCACGCACTCCAACTCTTCAAGCAAATCCTTCCCGGATCTTCAAACTGATGATCTTCTGGAAGTTTAATTGGAGTTGTGAGACAGGTATTTTGGGATTTATGGATTTGATGTTTTTACTCAACAAGCCAAGGATTGGTATGAGAACAATAAGATTGGTATAAGATCAATGAAGGATTTCTTTGGCTTTTGATCCTTGGAGAGAATGATTTGGATTTTTGGTTGCCAAGGAATTGAAAGAATATTCAAAGTGTTTTCAATGTGAATTTTCAGGTTGATGAACACGAATGGGACGTTTGGTATATATAGAGGTTGATATATGGTAATATGGAGCGTCAAACATTCGCGAGCGTTTAAAATTAGAATTGGCTAGGTAACACGGTTGCTCGAGCGAGGTACTGGCGAGCCTCGAGCGACGGCTCAGCGAGAGTCCAGCGAAGTTGGTTCTGCAATTGTGGCTCGAGCGA
>NW_019249459.1:0-1340 GCF_002742605.1 Olea europaea var. sylvestris
GGGGCGGAGTCCCGAGATCTTTTGAAATTAACTAATAAAAACCACCCCAGGGGCAATTTTTTCATTTGTCGCGACAGTGTCGGAATGGGCTAAAATTTGGCAGGCTGATTGGAAACGGCCCGAGAAATATGACAAGGGATGGAGTCCCGAGATCTCGAGAAATTAACAAAGAGAAATTGCAGCAGGAGCAATTTTGTGATTTGTCGCGATGGTGTTGGAATGGGCTGAACTTTTAAAGGTTGATTGGAAACGACCCGAGAAGTTGGACTCGGGTGGAATCCCGAGATCACATGAAATTTACAAAAAAAATCCCACCGGGGGCAATTTTGTCATTTGGCGCGACGATATCAGAATGGACTGAAATTTGAAGGGTTGGTCGGTAACGGCCCAAGAAATTGGACTCGGGGAGAAGTCCCGAGATCTCGAGAAATTAGCAAAGAAAAATCGCACCAGGACAATTTTGTCATTGTCGCGACGGTTTCGAAATGGACTGAAATTTGGCTAGCTGGTTGGAAACAGCTAGAGAAATTGGACTCGTGGCCGAGTCACGAGATCTCGGGAAATTAATAAAAAAATCGCACCAGAGGTAATTTTGTCATTATCGCGGAGGTGTCGGAATTGGCTGAAATTTAGCAGGCTGGTCGAAAATGGCCCAAAAAATTGGACTCGGGACGAAGTCCCGAGATCTCTTGAAATTAACAAAGAAAAACCGCCCCAGGAGCAATTATGTCATTTGTCGCGACGATGTCGGAATGGGCTGAAATTTGGCAGGCTGATTGGAAACGTTCCGAGAAATTGGAATAGGGACGGAGTCCCGAGATCTCGAGAGATTAACAAAGAGAAATCGCTGCAGGGGCAATTTTGTCATTTGTCGCGAAGGTATCAGAATGGGCTAAAATTTGGCAGGCTGGTCGGAAACGGCCCAAGAAATTGGACTCGGGGCGGAGTCCCGAGATCTCGGGAAATTAACAAAGAAAAATCTTTCCAGGACAATTTTGTCATTTGTCGCGATGGTGTCGGAATGGGCTGAAATTTAGCAGGCTGATTGGAAACGGCCAAAGAAATTGGACTCATGGCGGAGTCCCGAGATCTCAAGAAATTAACAAAGAAAAATCGCACCAGGGGTAATTTTGTCGTTTTCGCGACGGTGTCGGAATGGGCTGAAATTTGGCACGCTGGTCGAAAACGGACCGAGAAATTGGACTCGAGGTGGAGTCCCGAGATCTCAAAAAATTAACAAAGAAAGATCGCACTAGGGCAATTTTGTCATTTGTCGCGACGGTGTCGTATTGGGCTGAAATTTGGCAAGCAGATTGGAAACGGCCCGAGAAATTGGACTC
>NW_019249460.1:0-5711 GCF_002742605.1 Olea europaea var. sylvestris
GCAGGGGAAGCCTTTGATGGTGCAGGCGTCCTCTCCGGAATGGCTACCTTGGTAGGAATGGTAGTCTCCCTCAGAACCGGAGGCGGCCTAGCTACAGTTGGGTGCTTCGATGGGACAGCAGGCTTCTTGCCCTTCCGCAGCAGGTTTGCTCTGGGTCCTCCGCCACCTCCTCCTCAGTTAGAGGCTGGAGCCTTTTGCTGGCATCTACTAGATCCTCCATCTGCTTCTTGTACGTCGAGGAGGAGTTTTTTAGGGCTCTCGCCTCTGCCATCATCTTCTGGATGGTTTTGAAGTTTGGCTTCAGAGGCAGCTTCTTGTTAAATTTATCTGTAAGGGAACAAGCAAATTAGTACAAGTGTCAAGAGTTCGAAAAGTACTAAAAGGCATTCACTTCAGGACATTTACCTTCAGAGGGTCGTGCGTCACGAAGTGGATATTTTTCCTGATCAGCTGGCGGTATGACCTCTTCTTCGAAGGCAGCTAATAGATAATGCAGATGATGTCAAAGTCATCGGTGGAAAGCTCACACCGAAGAAGAGTACCTTTAAAAGAACACAAATATTAGTTATGATCCGAACCGAAGACGAACAAAGGAAAACGCAAAACAACAGTACTCACTAAGTGTTGAATACTTCGTGGGAGCCGTAAGAGGCATCAGAGGGTCCTCCTCCATCATGTCCCATCTCCCGACAGCCCAGCACCACGAGCTCTTCCACTCCTTAATGGAGCTCGGTAGATCAAGCACGAATGGAGTGTGGGAACCCC
This sequence comes from Olea europaea var. sylvestris, assembly GCF_002742605.1. Taxonomy (NCBI): domain Eukaryota; kingdom Viridiplantae; phylum Streptophyta; class Magnoliopsida; order Lamiales; family Oleaceae; genus Olea; species Olea europaea. The sequence continues at coordinate 766 of NW_019249460.1, forward strand.
ATGAGGTCAGTAATACCAGCCCCTGGTCTTACCCTCCCCAGCCGTCACCTTGGGGATATAGAGGGTCTGAAAAATAGAGAATGGCATCTCTACCCTAAGTGACGCCTCCTTCCACAACATTCAGGAGCCCACCATTTGGCTCCAGGAGTTCGGGTTCAATTGGGTAGGAGCTAAGCCATACGACCTAAGTACCATACGAAAGAATGGGTGGATCGGAAGCCTAAGGTCAGCCCTAAGAATTGACTCGCTAATTGCTACGCACCCTAGCCTAGAGTAGTAGGCCCGCTCATCAGGTTCGGGCAGGATCAGATTTACGCTATCAAGGATCCTATATTCAGCCCTAAGTCTTTCCAGGTCGGCACCCTTTAGCTTAAAGGGGTAATCCAATGCTCTCCAATGTATAGAAGTGCCTATGGGCTATCTGGCCTCTTCCATATGTTCTCCCCCCAATTATTGCTTCGACTTTTCGGAGGAGGTCGCTAGAATGGGCTCGTCCATCTACACTAGTTCCAACCCCCTCCCCGAGCTACCACTGTCCTCAAACGCCATTTTTCAGAAATGAAAAGTTTCAAACACTTGCTGAAACTCACGAAATTTGGAGTTCCATAGCCGAAAATGATCAGCAGAGACTGTAAAGTCGTTGAAAACTGGAATTTCTTGCCGAAAAGTGCAAGATTTTTTAGAGCAAAGGGAGTTTTTGATTTCGCAAAAGTGAAAAACTATCCAAACATTCAAGTCCGCCTTTTATAGAGTGCTCCAACTGATCTCCACCGTTCAATTCAAATGCAATCAATCCAGGCCGTCCGTTGCATCATCAATCTAAGCCATTGAAATGAAATGCCAAATTTGATCTACGCCTGAGATCTGGCTGTTCTCTTCATGCTCGCATAAAACACGTTGATCACCACCAGCCGTCTACAATAAGTAGCCACATCAACATTTTAGAGAAATGGGCGTCGCACCCAACTGTCGCCCTGGAAATACACGACAGTTATCGAATCATTTAACATCAGAGATGCCCACCTCAGATCGAGCTTTTCACTTAGCTTTACAAAGCTTAGACGCACCTGACGCGGAGTCTCCTATAGGTTATCACCTAGGTAGCTGCGTTCCCTCCTAAGCTTTACAAAGTTTTAGCCATCTCCCAAAGTGTTGTCCCCTGTGGGTCAACGCACCAGTGGCAGATGAGCTTCTCATTTAGCTTTATAAAGTTTAGACGCACCTGACGCGGAGTCGCCTGTGGGTCATCGCCTCGGTAGTTGTGTTTCGTCCTAAGATTTACAAAGCTTTAGCCATCTCCCAACGCGTTGTCCCCTGTGGGTCAGCGCACTGGTGGCAGATGAGTTCCTCACTTAGCTTTACAAAGCTTAGACGTGCCTGACGCGGAGTCCCCTGTGGGTCATTGCCTCAGTAGCTGCGTTCCTTTCTAAGCTTTACAAAACTTTAGCCATCTCTCAACGCGTCGTCCCCTGTGGGTCAGCGCATTAGTGGCAGATGAGCTCCTTACTCAACTTTACAAAGCTTAGACGGACCTGACGCAGAGTCCCCTGTGGGTCATCGCCTCAGTAGCTGTGTTTCCTCCTAAGCTTTACAAATCTTTAGACATCTCTCAACGCGCCATCTCCTATGGGTCAGTGCACCGGTGACAAATGAGCTCCTCACTCAGTTTTATGAAGCTTAGACGCACTTGACGCGGAGTCCCCTGTGGGTTATCGCCTCAGTAGCTGCGTTTTCTCCTAAGCTTTACAAAACTTCAACCGTCTTCCAACGCATCGTCCAGTTGGCAGCACATCAATCTTGGATAAGTTCTTTCCTTATGCAGTAATGAAGCTTTAGCGCGTCTGCCTAAGGTCAACACTTCGGTGAACACAGAAAACCGACCCACAAGTTCTCACAAATCACGATCCCTATCTCGAGGCAGACATACCTGATCGGGAAAATAAGTCCACCTATGATATAAATATTCATGCCTGAACTTGGAGGGGACCACTGTTACACCCCTATCTGAACCACTTCAAAAAGTCTACCATCACGTTATACAAGGTGTTTAACACCCATCCGAAGTGGTTTCGAAGTGACGCCACCACCAATGTTATCAATCTGCTAACGCACTGCGAGACACAGACAATCTACTGAACCAATCGAAGCGTCCTCACCCCTGAAGCCGAGGCACAGTACATTTCGAGGTTCTCCGTCAGAGGATCCGCCGCCAATTTCAGAAAGAGATCTGTGTCAAGATCCTTTCTGCCCCCAATGTTTAATTGATTTGACGTCTCCATGAGCCTAGTTGATGTGACATATCAACTTTATGTTAACTCAACTCGGGAGAAGTAATTACCCATCTACTCTATAGACGCGGCTGATTGAGGTCTATGAGCAGACGCCTCACACCGTTAGATGCATACACGTGTCTCACATCCAACGACTCTCCTTACCTATAAATACCCGAGATTTCGCAAGAGGCAAAAAAGGATGAAACTCTTACAACTTAACTCTCCATAACAAGTAAATATATATTCTCTTCCCCACCCTTTTGTACAACCTTGGTACTGTTCCGATCAGCTGGTGCTAACTTGACCCTCGAAGTGTATGCGGTCGCTGTCACCCCCGTTGGTCCCGGCCGTGTGCATCTGACCGCGCGTTGATTGTGCTCAGGGAGGAATACGTGGAATAGCTATCGGTTGGCCACATTGAGAGTCCAATTTGCGAGGTCAACAATATACAAATTATTATGGCCCAATTTCTTAATTTTTAAGTCTAAACATATGCAGTATGCCCAATGAAAAGAGAAAAACAAAAAGAAAAATGAAAAGGAAAACCTAACCCTACACATATTAAACTCTATTTACGAAATTGACACTTCCATGAAAGATTGAGAACCCGTGCATGAGAAACTAAGAGGAGAGACTTTAATTTGGGCTAAAAAGTGGCTTAAAAACATAATATTTTTTTGGGCCACCTATATAGCCGAGCCTGAGGTAGCAGCCTCTTGTGCCTCACCATAGGTGCTACTCTGCCTAATTTTCCCTGTAAATTGGAATCTAGTAGTATGTTTGTTGGAGATGAAATATAAAAAGAGCTATGTAAGGGTTGGTTTTTGACATATTTGTTTGACCAGTTTTAACCCGCAAGAGCGTGATCAAAATATAATTTATATGAAAGAAAATTTGGACAGAGTTTTGGTATAACGATTATGCAAAATAAGGATTAAGAAGGAGTAGAAATAGAGAATAATTCAAGGCGAGACGTTATCTCTTTTCTTAATACGAATTGCCTTGCTACTGTGCTCACGGTGAATGACATTTGTTTCCCAAGATACAATGGATTCATAATTTGTGGTAACAGTACTTCAAACCACAAGAAATAGATGAACTTTGACAGAATTTTCCCTCTACAAATGAAATGCATGAGAATGCTATGAAATTAGAAATGAGAGAATTGCAAGAGGAGAATGAATGCTCAATGCAATTGGTGTACCCAAAACTATGTTCATAGGGTCCTATTTATAGATATAGAAAGGGTGCAAATGAAGTAGTATGGGCCAAAACATGCATCCTTTTGAAAAGTTGTAACACTTGGCCAAAATCTTCATCCTTTTGAAAAATTGCAACACTTCATTTCTTCCAACTTTGGTCCGCAATTTCTCATTCATCCGGAATTGGTTTCGAGATTCCAAATATACCACAACGATCTACTCAACGAGTAAAATAAGTTGGTCTATTTACTTTTGTAATTTGACCATTGGATCGAGTCCGAATACTTGGTCGAAATTGACACGTAATCACAATTTTTCAATTTCCAATTTTTGGTTAATTATTTGAACAAATTCCTACAATCCCTCAAATGAATGGAAATTTGGGTACTCATTTAAAAATACGATGGATGATGCAATGTAGAGAGGGTGCGAAAAAATACTGCATCAAAGATGATAGCTTTTGGCCTTGAACCTCCCTTAGTGAAATACTATCGGACTTACTCAGCTAATTGGCGAACCATAGGTCTTAAGCCACTCAGCTTTTAGTGTAAGTCAAGACAACAGTACTCACATAGATATCTCTCATATTCTGTATTTAGTTCTCATGACTTGGTTCATTTTAGCCCTTAACCCTTCTTGGTTTCATAAGTGTTTAGAGAATTCAAGCCTTTAAACAATTCTTATCGAAGCGGCCCCACTTTACACTTACATGGGTGACCTCCTATTAAGAGTATTTTGTCCTACTTCACTTGACTTAATCAAGATATAAGAATCATTAAAAGATAATCTTAGCCTCTATCCACTCTGCAGAAAGCACTTTAGTATTATACGAATGAGTTAAGAATTCTAATTTCCTAAGTCCTTCATGGAATTTTCACAACTTAGTTGTCCCTTTGAACCAAGATCTTGGGATCTCCAGTCAACAAGGTAGGGTTACTATTGCAAAAACTCTTACGTAGTAGGCTTTAATCTCATTCCTCTCGATAGGCAACGTACTTGATCTCTAGGTAAACTTTTCGTAAGTGGATCCGCAGTATTCTCCTTTGATTTTACATAATCTATGGAGATAACGCCATTTGAGATCAGCTGCTTAATGATGTTATGTCTACGATGAATATGTCTAGACTCACCATTATACATGCTGCTTCGAGCCCTTTCAATTGCTGATTGACTATCACAATATATACTTATCGCAGGTACTGGATTGGGCCAACATGGAACATCTTCTAAGAAATTTTGAAACCATTCTGCTTCTTCTCCAGCTTTGTCCAAAGCAATAAACTCAGATTCCATCGTTGATCGAGCTATGCATGTTTACTTTGTTGATTTACATGATATAGCAGCTCCATCAATGCGAGAATACATAACCACTAGTGAACTTGAAATCCTTCATATCGGATATCCAATTCGTATCACAATATCCTTCCAATACCGCAGGATATTTTGTGAAGTGTAATCCATAGTTTAAGGT
>NW_019249460.1:8493-12336 GCF_002742605.1 Olea europaea var. sylvestris
GATGAGTAGAATACATTGGTCTATTTACTTTTGTAATTTGACCATTGGATCAAGTCCGAATATTTGGTCGAAATTGACACGCAGTCACACCTTTTCATTTTTCACTTTTACACACCTTTTCATTTTCCAATTTTTTGTTAATTATTTGAACTAATTCCTACATGTTTCTGAACTTAATGTCATAATGGAAAATCATTCGGGTCCCAAGCACGAAGTTGATAACACATGCCTTCTACAACATCTAGGAGCACATGAACTCGTCCTTGCCATTCAAGTGTCCAAATAAAGGTTGCCGATGGGAAGGTAGTAGATATACAAGCATCAACTCCTGACCTTTCCTGCACCAATCTTTCAGGCGGATAAAGTTCTTGTGTTCTAGCGATCCTTTGTATACTCTACCAACGCGACCAGATCCCAGAAGTTCATCTTCTGAGTATCCATTTGTTGCTTGCTTTAGTCCTTCGTAAGAAAATCTGTGAGGCTAATACTTAAGTTCCTAGGCTCGACTTTCCTCGTCACTTTCTCTGCTACTTCTCCTTCTCAACCAAAACAAATACAACCTAAAAGGTAGTAATATTAATTTCAGAAATAACTAGAGTAAATTTAATGAATGCTCATCAAACTTTACTTCATATTATTACATGCTCACCGAACAAAAAGACGTAACCCATTGCTCATCCATCTTTTCAATTCCGTCATCCTTAACTAACAAACTATGACACGTGGAGGCGAATTCCAGCTTGGCACATAACACACTTTCAATAATGCCAAAAGTATGAAAAGCCCGATGCATCATAAAATTGAAATGCAAAATCGCCTCAAATCCCATGAACCCTAAAAATTGTCCCCACAATCCCAGCTGAAATCTTCTTTAATATCTTATATATTTCTTTTTGTTAGATTTTGTACCTCAAATTAGTGTGGATTTTTAAAAAAATATTGTTTCCTTATTTTCACGTGATTTTATTGGAAAAATATTATTTTGTTTATTCCACATTATTTTTACATTATTTCCATCTTTATGATATTTTTAGGATTTAGTATGTCCCTATAAATATGTGGCTCTTCATTCAGTTTAGGTAAAGAATTATTGTTCAGTTCTTTGTATTTTCTCCATATATTTTTTTTTGAATAAAACATCACTTGCTCTGCTAATTTCTCATCAATTTCTTTACTTTAATGTTGTTTCTATCGTTATGATATTGTCTACATCACATATTTCATATTGTATCATTAAATCTCAATTCTTGCAACACCTTCAAAATAAACAAGTGGTATTAGAGCAATTCTGGTAACTTTCATGTTCCTAACACTTGTTGAGTAACTTTCTTCAATATTGAAAGTTTACAGACACATTAAACCCCTCTGTCATTTCACTGTTCTTCATTAATTTCTGTTGTATTTTAGGGCACAAAGGTCCTATTGCTTTTCTCATTTTATCCCTTATTGATTGTATCCTCTTCATGAAGCTTATATGTAAATCAATCAACAGTGTTAAAATGGACTTTTCTCTATACACCAACATCACATTGTTGAATACTTCACAAAGATTATTTAGAACTATATCACTTTCCACCTTTGTCAGAAAATGAGATTTACTCCACTCACTAGGATGCTTCTTCATTAACCAACCATACGCAACCTTGCTCACCTTCTCAATTTCATCCATCCAGAATTTCCAATAAGGAACTTGTTGACTTTGCAGTCCTCCATAAATAGTCTTTCAAAGCCAGACCCTTAAAATTAGCCCTAAATAAATTAGTGTACATGTGTCTGACACAAAATCGATGTTCAGCCTCTGGATATAAATTCTCTATCACGTTCTGTAAACCTTTTTGCCAGTCAGTCATAAAGTCCACTCATTGTTATTAACAATCCTCAAATCTTCGCCCAGATGTTGTATAAATCACCTCCAAGCAGTAGCATTCTCTTTCTCCACTAAAGCATATGCTACTGGATAAATACAATCGTTAGCATCTAATGTTACTGCCATGAGCATCTGACCTCCAAAGATCCCTTTCAAAAACTTTTATGTAACCCTAAAAGTTGTGCACAACCTGCCATGAACCATTTTTTGCAAGATTCTAAACAATTATATATTCCTTGAAACTTGTTGGCATTCATGGCAATTATACATGTAGAATCGGTATTGGTTCTCAAGCTGCAAAAGACCTAAGCAAACCAAACTGGTACTCATCAGAACCCTCTATTAATATCTTAGCATATCTTCTAGCCCTCTAGGTAATAACATTGTTGATTGTGAACTTCAAATCATCAATCACAGCCTTTTTAATCAATCTAGTCTTCCAATCAGTATAAACTTTAAAGTCTCCATATACCTCCAGGTAATTCTCTTTTTCGTTGGAAGAATAATCAGTATGTAATTCCTCCTCGCTAAGACAATAGTCATCCAACAACCCTAACTCCTTTGTACTTGTAGCCTCGAATTCAAGTGTCGAGTCTGCATTAAATCCTATCACAATGTGTTCAGGTGCATTCGTGTTAAACTGAAAACTATCATCATTAACCTCATCATCTAAATCTTTGAAGTGGCATTGAAGAGGTACTAATTCCTCTTCGTCAAAAGTCGGGTCTGCATTGAAAATAATATTTTAGGGTTTTCCAAATATCTATACATATCAGATACAATATAAGCAAATAAAAGATCATGAATATGGTGCCAAAAAAAAAAAAAAAAACGGAATTTATTGTCCCAAATAAAAAAATGCAGATTTAATTAAAAATGATAAAAATGTGATTTCAAAGGAAAAAAAAATGAAGCGACAACTACAAAGTTGTGGTCCCATGAGAGAATAGTCAGAATCCAATGAAAAGTGTAATAAATTTACCACGTGGAGTTCCCTCCTTATCTATCACCAATCTTGTTTCTTCCACAATGATATTGCGTTCCATACCCAAGGCTGGTGGGTCTTCTTGTTTTTCTCAAGATTTAGTAGATTGAGATTAGTCAAATTGGAATAAGCTCTTGTGGATTCATATTTGGAAGAATATTGATGCAGATGAAGCGTAAACAAGGGTTCCTTGTTGTCTTCAAAGCAAAGGATATATATATTTTTTTAATGAAAACGTGAGTTATAGAATTAAAGAAAGAATGAATTGCCATAGGCTTTTCACACTTTTGACATTATTGAAAGTGTGTTATGTGCCACGTTGGGATTTGTCTGCCACGTGTAATATTCCGTTAGTTGAGGATGACAGAAATTAAACGAGTGACAAACGGGTAATCAATTGAAAAGATGGATGATCAATGGGTTATATTTTATTGTTCGATGAGCAAGCAGTAATATGAAGTAAAGTTTGATGAACATTCACTAAATTAACTCGAAATAACTACAATCACAATAATCCAACCTGAGGAGTTGGAGGATGATGAAGATACAAAATATAGCAAGTTTGAGTGATTATATCACTTGAGGCTCCCTCATCATCGGAGCTGTAGTAATATTATTCCTAAACTGAGTTCAATCAAACTCTATCCAAGCCATGATGTCGCTTTCACTACGCATATTGATTGGTATAAACTCATTCGTGGTAGCCAGCTTCATTCGTCACGAAATAATCAACAGTTTTCAAACCGATCCTTGCATGATTGCCATCAGGGGTCATTAAATTCGTCCACAATCAAACTCGATGGCCACTAGTGGAGCAACAGAAGGATTTGGAGAGTTGGTGAATAGGCCAAAGAAATGCCCCCAACAAGGCATCCTTGAGGACAGGGTAATAGGAAATGAGAGTTGTGGAGTCATGTGAAAACGCACATTCAAAAAATGTGCTTGTCGAAGCTACCATTGTGGAAGGTTTTGTGCAGATTCTTGATTTGAA
>NW_019249460.1:12613-18019 GCF_002742605.1 Olea europaea var. sylvestris
CATCTACCAACATTTCAAATAATCCACAATTCTAATGTTGTACGACAATCTATAACTTCAAGTTCACATTTGTTTAGACTCTCAAAGTCATGCATGACTCTCACAACAATATTTAAGTAAGATTTGATGTCAGACATTGATCTAAAATTTTTTTATTAGACTTTGACTTTAAAGAACAATGGTACCTTCTTGTTCTGTTGTACCAAGTCCAAAATTAATTGATTTTACTTTCAACGTTAAATGAAAGTAAACTTTACGCGTAATAATCGAGATTAATTGAGTAAATATTCTCATAATATTATAATTCTTGAAATAAATTTACAATGCCCCATGTATCTACTCTAGCCGCAACATGCATGTAGAATAAGCTAAAGAATCATGCATGTATCTCCACTCATTTCAATATTCAAAAGGATAAGGATATAAGGTGGATATGCTTTCCCCTTAGATAAATGATGAAAATGATGAAGAAAATGGCAAAAGGACCCAACTACAAGTTTAGATATGCCGTCATTGGCTCCACAAAGTGGGACCCAAATAAACAAATTGCATGTTCAAGTGGGACCCATGTGGACCCAAGAATGGGTCAATATTCTTGGATTATTGGAAAGGACAATAAATATGGATATTACTTGGACATTTAAGAAGTAATCCTCAAAACAGGTCCCCTAATTCAATTTTAGGACGAAACCTCTATTTAGAGATTTGCTTTTCATTGCATAAAATTCCTGAAGGGTCCCGCTTGAAATTTAATTCATGTCATTTGTCTAATTTGATAGAGTGATTAGAATTAAGATATGTATATTTATAAATAAGAAATTATGGTTACATATCAATCTCTTGAAACTCACATAAAGTTACTCAAAATTTTGAAATAATAAATCACTTGAGTTAATTTACTTCTAGTGATAATTTATGTCGATTTTCATGACTTTTTTTTTTTATCCGTGTCAATAAAAAATTCAAAATACTTTAATTATTTTGGAACGTGTCGAAGTCAAAAAGTGTCAAACATGATGATTAATTGGAACATCCTTTTTAAGACTATTGGAAAAACTTAAGCACTCTATATCATCTGAACATGTAAATCTAGAATTTTCAAACTTAGTGTGACAAGGATATTAACAGATACTCTTAATTTAAAGAGTTTAGTGGGATCATCACTTGAATTAGATGTACAAATCGACACTAAAAAATATTTGTTTGTTATCTCATATTAGATGCAACAAGAAAGTAAAAGAAGTATCTTTTAGATAATGTAACTTCCAAGTCCTCATCAATACCACGTAAGTTACACCTCGTCATGCATGGTTGGAGTAAAATCAACCTCATAATTAACCTTGAGGGTTGGGGGTGGGTCCAAGAGCTTGAGAATCTTATCTAGCTTACCTGATCTTGATATTAGCCTCCTCTATAAATAAGTGTTTTAAGGGTACATTACTGGCTTAAAGAGGCCACTTTGAACATATTCTTCCTCTTCTTTGGCATCCTTCTTCTTTATAATCCAAAAAGTAAATTTATTGGACCATCCAAAAGAAAACCATGGTAGGACCTTCCTTTAATACCTTAAAACCTACCACCACCATTAAGTTCTTGTGTAGCTACGGAGGCCGAATCATCCCCCGTTATCCTGATGGCAAGCTTCGTTACCACGGTGGAGAAACTCGTGTTCTTTCTGCGAAACGCTCAATTTCCTATGCTGGTTAGTTAATTTTCCCTTTCGTTTAGTTAACCATATCACATAATAGTGAAGTGTCACAAAGGATTTAACGAGTATTTATTTCAATATATTTCTTGATGTTCAATACAAATTTTATTTTGAGCACCCAAATTTGAACCCAGGCCTTTTCCCGACTTCAATACTAAGTAAACCGTCTTGTCTAAAAATTTAAACAAGAACCATGTATATGTATTCTTATGTTAGAAGTATATACATGGGACTAAGATGTATATATTTTGGTGTCGCGTGGTGTTTACAGAGCTGGTGGTGAAGCTTGGGGAGATGTGTGGAACATCTTCGATGAGTTTAAGGTGTCAGTTGCCAACAGAGGACTTAGATGTACTAGTATCAATCACCTCCGATGAGGATTTAGCCAATCTCATTGAGGAATACGATAAAGCCACGGCCGCGCCGCCTGCGTCCATCAAGATCAGGGCCTTCCTTTCAACCTCGAAACCCACCAAAAAAGTGTCGCCACCACACTCCACCGCCTCCTCATCCTCGTCGTTCTCCTCGTCCTCTAGCAACGACGCTGTGTCACCCAACTCATTTCATTCCCCCACCGCTGCCACCTTGCCTCCAAGATGTCCAGCATCGAATACCCGGCTTTCCATTCGATATGTCTCGAGGCTGCCTGTATATCCGCCGTGTAAGGGTGGAGCCACCGTGGGACAGCTTCCTAAGTATGCTTATCGTCATGTACACGGGAACAATAATGGGCAGGTTTATCTTATCCACAATGGGAACCATTGGCAATAGTAGCAAAATTTGGAGTTGCCTGAGGAAAAGTAATAGAGAAATTATCATCAATATTATAAGAATATAAATTTATATGATGTAAGATCGATGCGACTGTAAAAAGGGATCCATTTTTTGTTGATCCGCATGGCAATTAATGGAAATGTTAGCCTAATTTCATTTCCGCGTCGAACAATTTGATGGTGAGTTACGTTTTCTTGAATTTCTTCTAATTCTTTTCGTTTGATATTCTTGAATTAATACGAAATTTTCATAGACTATCATATAGTATTCGTCTCCATATTGTACACTGATGTTTCTCAATTGCAACATACCATCAAGGATAATTCTAAAGCGATGATTACACCAACAACATAAATTAACTTAGTTTTATTATCATTTGATTGTGTAGGATGTGGTTTTTATTATATTTTATATTTCATTACCATTTCTATGTACGCCGTGTGTTTTATCCTTCTTTTTAATAACATTTTTGTATCGTTTTAAAATGTAATTTCATGGTTTCATTTCTTGCAGGTGGAGAAGGATATTGAGATCGAAGATTTCTCAAGATGGAAAGTCATAATACGTAAGTTAATTCTTTCAACATTTTTATTCAATCTTTTGATTTATTGACCCGTTAACTTCTATTATTGATCAAACCCTTAATTTCGAATTAAAATTTAAAACTACCCATTTTAGTTTCAAATTTAGTTCTTGTTTAATAAAATGTTTATTAATTTTTTTTTTATCAACTTTTCAATTAATCAAACTTTTTTTACCACGCATTTCATGGCGGCGAACAACTTTTTCAACTTTTTAACCATACATTTTATCAAATTTTATCAAAATCGCTGAAAATTCAAAAGTTTTGTCAGATTCGCCATTAATATATTTTATATTTTTTGTGGAATAGATAAATTTTGCAAAAACCATAAGACAAATCATGATATTATAGTCCAATGTTTGTCCTATACCCCCATCAAATTTGTCTATCCTTCGTTGATTGACGATGATGTTTTGTTGTGTCTGAACTATTGCAGGAGACTGAGATACTGGTGCACTGTACAATTTGAAAGTGCCAAAAACCATTTACAAATATTAGAATTATTGGACGCAACAATGCTTCATGTAAATCATAGTGTACAATTTTGTGTACACTCTACCACGTGTTAAGCTTCGATTTGACAATTTTTTTTTAAAAAAAGACTTTCCATCAATCACGTGTTGCCAACTCAGATGATGTGCACAATGATGTATAAAAAGAGCGTACAAGTGGCTTTATTCTAATTTGATGTGGCCACTGCAAAGCAACAATTGAACTTTTGGAACCTCATAATTTCAATTGATTAAGTTCATGCTTGGTTTAACTAAAAAAGTTGATAAAGATGTAAGTCAAATAAGTTAATTTTACTCATATATTTCATGAAACCACGACTTTTATCAACTTTTTAACCATATGTTTTATGATCAATTTTTATCAAAATTTGCTAAAAAATTTTAAATTTTATCAAAATCAAGGAAGGGCTAATTAAGGAAGAGTTTGTGCCCCGTGCGGACTATGACAATAACATAAATAAATTACGTAGTCGAATATTTTCTTAATGTGAAAATGCGAGGACATAACCGTTAAAGAAAGAAAAGTACCCCTCCCCTACGGTCTACAGATTTAAACCGACGATTCCTGCACTTGTATACTCCTACAAATTTTTCTTTTCAAATATTTTTCTTTCTTTTCTCTTCTTAAAAATAGCCCTTGTTGGCCAGCTTACATATGTAAGTATTATGCCCTAAATCCAATCAACGTTGGATATAAATACTTTTGATATATAATTAATGCAATTAAATGACGGATCTTTTATTTAATTAATAGACAATTAAATAAATAATAGAGTCCGTAGATTCAAATCTCCGTAATTTGTTAATCATAAGGAGTTGTGATTGTGAGATACAAATTACATCTGATTGAATCTTAAATCGTCCGTGGTCGTAAGTAATAACGAGATACGAATATCGTTATTACGGATAGACCATCACGTGTGACATTTCTTACTTGTGAAGTAAGTAGCTAATCTCAGAAGTTAAAGTGTGGTGACACTTAAATGACACGTGGATGTTTTGTTATAGAACAAAACATTGGAGACCCACCGAGAGATTCCATATGGATAACTATTTGAGTGTCAGTGGTTAATCTCTAACGTTCGTTAGTGGAATTGATCCTTAGACTTGAGGTCGTCATGGTACCTTATATGAGGACAGTCATACTTTGGCGGTATTGGATGTTGCTCTGCAAAGGGCCGCTAATACGACATCGTTCGGGTACGTCAAGAATCGTATGAAGGTTATGATTGACCAATGAAAGATTCGTCACTCTTAAATAGTAGGAGATTATGATCTGCGTTTCATTCAATTAAGTCGATAACGAAATTCTTGGCCAAGGTGTACTCATAAGTCGAAAATGAGTTTTCTACTTATATTGACTTAATAGTGGAGTGAAAGATATGATCGATATTCGGGATTGACACAATTCCATATCTCGTAATTGATCGGATCATATTGACGAAGGGATTATAGTTTCACGGTAAACGAACGAATTTGGTTTTGTCATACCACGTGACATTTCCCGTCACATGTATTAGCCTGACACATTGTTAGATGTCAATCAAGGACGGCGAGTGTGAATTGACGATAAATTAAAAGGGTGTTTTAATTTATCAATTTTGATTAGATCAAAATAATATTTCACGTCGTTAGGCATTGTGGTTCGGAACCTAATGGGTCGCACACAAAAGAGAATTGGAAGATTGCAAATTACCAATTGGTTAATTTAACAATAGTTAGATAAATTAATTAATTGGATTTGTTATTTATATTCCCGAATTAATTAATTGGATTAATTAATTTACGGACCGGGTTTAATTAATTGGATTAATTAATTATTGGGCCGG
>NW_019249460.1:19053-20606 GCF_002742605.1 Olea europaea var. sylvestris
GATATTATTAGACACATAAATATCCTAAAAATATCTAGGATAAAATATAATATATATAATAAAGATATTATTAGATACAACATAAATATCCTAAAAATATCTAGAATAAAATAAGGATAAAATAATAAAAATGTTGACCAAAAAATCTCGAAATTGCAGATTAGGTCCTTCAACTTTCATTTAGTGCAATTTGGTCCTCAAAATTTGACTTTTATTACATTAGGCCCTTCCATAATTGCACTTCAGGTCCTTTTCCTTCTCTTTTCGCTCATTATACTTCTTTCCGGGGTTTTAACCTACAAAAGTAACAATTACACAATTATAAATAGAAATCTACTCAATTTTATCAATAATAAAGTCCCAAAAAGTGCTAAATAAGTGTGTAAAAACACACTTATCACTCTGTGTGGATTACCGTTGGAGGCTGAATAATTGGACAGCTGTGGATGGCGAATTAAAATTGCTGGAACGAAAAGAATAGCAAAGTTTGCAAATCTGGAAAATGTACAATCTTATCACAATTTCTATCTACATAAAAAGACGATTCTTGGTGGGAATCGAAAATTATTTTAAATTCCGCTGTACATGTATAAGTAGATTCCCAACAACATAGGCCTCGAGTTTTTACAGCTGAGGCCGACAAGGGGCACATTGTTTCCTAATTCCGTCATATTTTTCTGCATGTTGAGTGATCAACGTATTTTGACACCTTCAATCTCCATCAAAGATAAATTATTTTGAAATATTTAGTAGGAAATCAAAGATGTCTGCATCTGGATGCCATCATCATATTGGTAGGCTGTACAGATTTGGACTTGGCGTGTGCAACTTGCACGCCAACTACATTCTTCGAATATATGAGCTTAGTGCTTACTCCTATTCTTTCACACATTGTTTCAATACAGTGCCTGATACATTCATGGTATTTTGATTGTATTAACATAAAAAAAAATGCAGATATAGATTTATAATATATTATTTGATATTGGTATGAAACCCACTTTGTAAATAAAACACAAGATATTAATGGACAAACTTATCATGTTATGTTTTAAATATATAAAGAGAAACGAATAGATAAACTAGTTTAATTACCTCAACTTAGACTTTATAAGCGTTAATATAAACTAACTTCTAATCTCATATATTATTGTTAATTCTATCTTATCCACTCTTACATCTAGCTTTCCTTATGGCCTAGAGTAATCGGTGCTAACAATGGTTATATTTCAAATTTTTGCAATGTGCATTTTAATGTTGGAAGCCATGTTTTCGAATGTTAGTATTTTTTTCCTTTTGTTACCAGTCTCAATTAATTCATTATTAGGTTTTCATTTTTTAACAGCATTGGGCTTGATTTATAGACATGATTTCATGTAATATTTTTCTATTTTCTATCATAGTGAATAAATATTATGACACATCCTATGAATCTCGTTAAATTGTTTTTGTCCACTTATTTTATATTATTTGGTCCTCTATTAATTATGAGAATGTGCCAATCTTTAACTCATTACGACCCTTTGATGGATAAGAGAAAATATTCAAGATGA
>NW_019249460.1:21551-25155 GCF_002742605.1 Olea europaea var. sylvestris
TTGGTCCTCTATTAATTATGAGAATGTGCCAATCTTTAACTCATTACGACCCTTTGATGGATAAGAGAAAATATTCAAGATGAGTAACAAGATAGTGCATCTACGTGCACAATTGTTTTAGCTTTAACAAAAGTTCACCAAGCCACTTTTTCACCTGTAACATAGGTATCACGAATGTTTTATCATTTGCTAGAAGCAAGTAAAATGTCAGAAAGCAAATTCGTTATTCGTGTATATATACATGCAAAGATGTAAGTGTATGCAATTGTGGAATGAAATTGCATATTAGAGTCTATACATTCATATGTTGATATACTTTGTGCTTCATTTTATCAATCTGGATGCTCGGGACTTGGATGTTATTTTGCAACAATTGTTTGTTGCAAAACAAATAATCAACTATTAAGAAAAATAATCTCACACAATTAAAAAAATACCATAAAGAACATCAAACGGTTTTAATAACTAGACATGCCAAAGATAGACCATGTTTAATAGTAATGTTTCAAAAATTCATGAATAGTATCAATACTACATTTATAGATGAAGGGAAGACCAGTGAAACATAATCTTGAGACATAAGAAGGCTAAAATACAGATGCGATGGAAATAAATGTGATGGCAAAATAACATGATTTTCGTTAAAATGATTCTAGCATCAACAATTCAAATAATGTTTTGAAACTAATTCTCGATTTCCATGAAAATCAATTCTCAAAAAAGGAAGCAACAATAATAGCCAACATCTAACAAGATTTGAATTAATTTAAAATTCAAATTTAAATTAAATCAAGAACAAAAAAAGGCTTGATTGAACATAATATATAAAGAAAGAAAAAAGAATTTGATTAGACTAAGATATCTAATGAAAATAAGAAAACTTAACAAGACAAGCGGCACAAGGCTACTCATTGAAGAACAGAAGATTGCATGTTTAACCTAGATACCGTATTAGGATATTATAAATTGTATATAATAAACTTATATTTCCATTACAAAGTAGAAAGTTCTATTTATAAGGTTATAAATAGCTCTAAAAGAAAAAATTGTCTGATAATCACATTATTAACTATTAAAGAAAATAATCTCACACAATTATATAGATTATTCTTTACAATCTTTTCATATCTTCAACATTTTCTCCCCAAAGACCATGTACTTGACATTTTTATTATTGGTTTCAGTTGTAATTTAATATTGCAGTTTTTTATTTTTATTTTTATTTTAATATAATATTAAAATTAATAATTTTACAATGTAACTTCTATTTTAATGGATTGCATATCCATTATTGTGGGAATTGATCTTTATCCTATAAAAGGGGTGAAAATTTTCATTATTTGATGACAATTAAAAACACTTGAAAATATTCTCTATACATTTATATTCTATTGACTTGAATACTTGATAAAAATTCGTTCTTTAATTTCATGTGATCATACCCATATAAGGAGAATTTGTTGTAAACTATATGAATTTTATCTTGTAGCCGTGAAATACTGAAAGTACCAGCATAGAGGGGAGGCAACATGATTTTAATTGATTATGTTAATTGATAATCTACATACAAATCACTTATTCCCCCTCCCTCTTCCTCGACCACACAAGTTAGGTCAACAATCATAGCATTTCTTGGACTACATTGAAAGACTACCACCAAAAACTACTCACACAACAAATTGAGATATGTTACTGTTTAATCCATAAAAAATAGATAGAGAAATAATATCAAGATTAATGTCATAGTTTATTCACATAAAACACTAACCTAGGGAGGCTTGACGATCAAGTATGTAATATACAAAAACAATATTTTCAGTAACATATAAAAATGAAGATTGAAATCGTATATGATCTAACCTAATTTTGGATCATGAAAATGTCAGGAATAAGGAAATAGACTTCATAGGTGAATATAGTTAACCTCCATTGGCCTCATAACCTGAATTGGCAAAGTAATAGAATGTATAAACGGAATGTTTAAACAGAATGTGCTTAGATTAATATACTGATAGCGAGTTTTGGATATGCCAACGCTGTCGAGGACTTTAATTGCTGGTGACAGATGCATGGACGACGAGAGAAGGGGAGATACCAATTTGATGATAACTGAAGTTAAAGTTTGATTGAACGGTCAAATTTGTGTGCACTTTACCTTGCCTATTTACTTTTGTTTCCATAACAACGTAAAGGTTTTGGTTTAATTTGTTACATTTATTTGATTGTTGGTGAATTTCTCTTTGTATTTTGGAGTTCTAATAAGATGAGCAAATTCAAATTTTATGAAATTACTTATAGGAAACAGAATAATAATTTTGTTATGAAAAGAAGTTCCAAAAAAAAAAAAAAAAAAAATTAAACGNGAGGTTCAAATCTGAAAGGCACCTATATCTATTGCAAAATATTACGTTGCCACTCATATTAGATATTTATTTGTTTTGAAAGTTTAAAACTTGTAGCGGATTGTTGTAACTTGAAAGTCTTAAACCTTCAAAATTAAAGTCAATTTTAATATAGCAAATTTTTTATTTTTATTTTTAATATAATATTAAAATTAATAATTTTATACTATAACTTCTAATATGAGAGTTGATTTTTACCCTATGAAAGGGATGAAAAATTCTATTGTATGATGAAACCTAAAAACACTTGAAAATATTCCTTGCACATTTTATATTCTATTATTTTGGCAACTTGATAAAGACTCATTTTTTATCTCTATGTGGTGATATTCATAAAAGGAGAATCGACTGTGAGCTATATTGATTTTATCATGGAGCAGCGTAGTACCAAAAGTACTCGCACAAAATGAATGCAACATTACTTTTAGACACGTTCTTGACTTGACTTCCCAATACTTGCTTTCTAAATCTCATTTTATGTTTATGTTATTGCTGAATTATAATATTTATGATATTTTAATTTGTTATGTTAATTAGGAATTTATATATAAATCGGTCATATTTTCCCAAAAGTTTTTACTTGCTAGAGATAATGCTATGGAGTTAGTATGAACATAATTTATTGAGTAGGATATCCTTCCCTTTCGTTAACGACACCCGTCTTGCACAGTACAATTTACTGAACTATCATGTACCAAGAGGCCAAGACACCATTACTGCCACATAATTGGCTCCCAAATCTTGGACCCAAATGGAGCTAAGTGAAAAGATAGAGAGACCAAAAAATCGATTTCTTTGTTGGTACATCTAGATAGCATGAATGTGTTCTCGTGGAAGATTTTTTCCTGTAGCCTTGGAAACAAGGAAGAGTTAGTTGTAAATCAGAATATACGAAAGAATATGAATAAGCTCTATCCCCATCCCTACCTATTTTGCGTACATTTTGTATTTGATTAAGTTTGGTTTTTGGCGCAGTTGAGACAAGCTAAAACTGAAAGTGTATTGACTGATAAAATAGCATACTAATTTCTTGTTGAAGTTGCTTCCGACAACTCCATTGTTACTCCAGGTTACCGTTAACTTCCTTAGAGTAAGTCTCAGCTTCAGTGACGGATCCAGAAATTTTTGGCGCACGGGCTAAAATTTAAAAGTCAATATAATAAATTTATATATTATATTAAAGTCAAATTCATTTAATTTGA
>NW_019249460.1:28551-43389 GCF_002742605.1 Olea europaea var. sylvestris
AATAAATTAAAGTTGGGTCATTTGCTCATTTTGTTGCAACTGGGTTTACACCACATGGGTTGATTTTAAATTTTACATAGGCTGAATTAAAAAAACAAAAGATTGTCTGCATCTGGGCTTGGGCGGGCCTGGATTCCCCCATGCTCAGATTGCAAGTTACTCGGTTTAAAAATCTTATTTCTTCTGGTTCTAAACCATTTACTAGTTCAAAACTTGAAATTGATATGAAGATGTGTTAAGGGAGCTCAAGCGACAAGAAGCAAAAACTCTAGTGATGTAGTGTTCATCATTTACAATCCGATCCATAAATTCTCTACACGAAATAGTTGGCAAGTTATTTTCATGTGATCCTTGTGGATTGATGACAAATGTTTGTTTTCCTATTTCCTATATCTTGATTTTTTAAATAATGTTCAAGTTCACAAATGACCATTTCGAAATAGATATCAATCTCATAGTGATTCTTCATTCTTCATTAACATAGATAGCATCATTATTAATTTATTATTATCAAGGTTGTTTCCAATCGCAATACTCCATTTTAATCCCTTCTTATAACGTTTTGCATCTTGTAACATATCATCAAGTCAAAACAGCATGTATGTAATATCATATTATTGTATGCAATGTGTGATAATAGATCACACGTTACATATCATAGTTAGTTAAAAACTCGTGAAAGATCAATATTAAAAATGTATAATATCATAAAACCCGTGACACGTTAATAATAACAATGTTGTGATACAACATGGTACATTTCAAATATAAAATATTTATTTGTGACCATCTAAAAGAGTATGATATATATTACATGGGATAGATGATGGCACGTTACAAAGTGGCGATAGTTTCATATTGAAATTAAGTGTCATAACAATGCAACCAGCAGTACAAATGCTTGCAGTTGAACTTATGAAAATATAAAAAGTAGTGCATCATAAACAAACTATTTGATTGTGGTCGTAGTTGTCACTATTTTACCGTCGACAGAATTAAGCAATATATTCTCAAAATTAAGAATCTGTATTTAGAAACACAAATCCCAAAAATAGATATATTAATGTTATTTCCAAGCAAAGCAAAAATTGATCATTGCCCATCACTTAAAATAGAGCAATTATGCAATGTTAGTAATTTTGGTAACTTTTATTAGAAAATTAGGGCTAGTTTGGTTTGTGTTTTAATTTTTAGTTTTGACTTTATTTCGTTTTTTTTTTTTGAGGGTCTACTTTAAGATTGCTGAAAACAAATTTGGTTTGTTATTTTTAAAAATAATTTCTCAAAACAGAAAACTGAAAACACATTTGGTTTGAATTTTTGAAAAATTGTTTTATAACATTTTATTCCACGAAATTTGACCATTCAATTAAAGTAGAACAATTTTAAATTAATATATTATCATGTAATATACACATTTTAAAGTTGGTCAAACTAACAATATTTTGTCTCGCTACAAAAGTAAAATAATAACAAATAATAAATTGAGTTCAAAGTATAGAAAATAAAAATAAAAGCTAATGATTTGGATTAAGAATATCTTTACCAATGTTCTCTTAAATATATTTTTTAGAATTTTTATATAAATAATAGTTAAGAGCTTGAATTGTATTTATTTTTTATTGTTGTTCTTGAAAATGCATTTTTAGAAGAAAAAAACTCACAAGTCATGTGTCAAATATACATAATTCAATTTTTAGGTGTCAAGTTTTAAAATGCAAAACTCACATATTAGTTGATTAATTAAGTATATTTATTAATCAAATATAATAAGGTCAAAATTATACAATTAATGGTCACGGTACATAATCATAGATCATAACTTATTTATTGGTCATATGTTATCAAATTAATCAATTGGTTACAAGTTATTTCGATGTCACAAATCAAAAAAATTATAGGTCACAGTTTATTTTATTGATCACAGATAAAAAAAAATATATGTTACAATTTATCTATCGATAACATATTTTCAAATTGGTTGATCACAAATTATCAAATTTTAAGATCACAGTTAAATAGTTGGCCACAGGTAAACCAAATAGTGGATCACACATTGTTGACCACCGACTTCCGATGAGATTTGTCCTGGGGCCCATCTCTATTAGGTGTGAGTTTGGATCTTCTGCAGCTCAGATTCGACCCATCGTAACCGTTGAAAATATCATGATTACCCTTTGTCACACCAACTTTTCAAATCAATACACTTGTTAGGAGTGACATCACCACCGCCCAAAACCACCAATCCAAAGCCCAGAATCTCAAGTCCCTTGCAGGTCATCATTACCTGGAGAAAACATTGACACATGGCCGCCAGTCTCATTGACCAATCACAAGGAGAATTCGACGACTCGAGTTCTGAACTAGGCACTGTAGCTGATTTGACTGATTTGATGTAATTTCAGCTAAAGCCATGTATAAATAATGGAGTAGAAGTTTTGTAAAGGGGACGGACAAGAAAAAAGATCATAATCCGATCACATCTTCTCTATATATTTCATGATCTAATTTATCAATAGATCGCCCTTTTTCTTAAAGTTGGCTCAAAATTAACCTTGCAAATTTCTACGTCAACAGTTTGATGCTAAAAGGAGGGCCCCAATTGTGAAAAATATTCCCAATCTTCCCACAAAACCCGAGAACCATGAGTCACAGCTCCAGTTCTAGAAATTCGTCTTACACCCACCCTCATGAAACCAATATTCCACCAAGTTCTCCATGACGACAAGACCCACAAATGACCGCCATGAGAGAAGCTCTGGAAAAACTAACAAATGCAGTGGGATGACTAGAACGAAGCCAAGCCCACTTGTCCTCACCAGATACAGAGGTGGAATCCCCTACAGGGACAAGGGCAAGACGTTCCCCCACCAAAAGAACTCTCCAATTTTCAAGAGGAGAATTCTCAAGAAGCCAAACTGACGAAGTCAAATATAAGGATCCCTCGATAAGGAGGATCGACAGCTTATTCGATAGGTTGGGGACCCAACACCCGCTAACCCCTAAGCGAGGACAGGCTGGTTTCGACCTTAAACGTCTTCTGGAACAGACAGAACCCGAGCTGAGTGCGCTGAAAAGGCGCATCGCTGAGCTGGAGGCCGAAAACAAGGGTGGCACTGAAGACTATCTCACCAAGCGACATTCCCCATTTACTAAGGATGTCCTCATAGAACCATTGCCCGAAAAATTAAAGAGTCCCCAGATGGCCGAGCACAAGGGGGATGGAGATCCCCTCAGCCACCTTGACAAGTACACCTCATGGATGGAGCTGTAGGGAGCAAGCGACACTATTATGTGCCGGGCACTCTCCCTAACTCTGGGAGACAAAGCTCAGAGGTGGTTCAGGAGACTGCACCAGAGGTTGGTAAAAAATTAGAACGACATGGCTACAACATTTTTAGCGTAGTTCATGGGCTCCAAAGCCAGAACCATGCCCAAGGAGCGGTTAGTAGGTATCAAACAAGGAAAGAGTGAATCCCTCAAAGACTACCTGAGCAGGTTCAACAAACAATCCATGGAAATATAAAAAATATCCGATGATACTGTACTCATGGCAGTACTGGCTGGACTAAGACCCAGAACGAGATTTTGGTGGTTGGTACACGAGGACAGCCCAAGAACCTATCACGAGTTCTTGAACCGAGCTGAAAAATACATAAATGCTGAAAAAGTAACCTCTGATAAGAGGAAGCCAGGTACGGTCCCGACCTTAGTAATACAGCAAAAGAGAAAAAGCTGAATAACAGCCCTCAGCACGAAAGAAAGAAGGACATGAGAGAAAGAGAACGTCACAAAGCTTAGCCACATAAATTTCGGGAATACCACCCACTCAAAACCTTCTTGGAAGAAGTATTCATGCAAACTAGTGAAAAAGAGGCATTTCGCAGGCCGTTGATCTAGAAGAGTGGGCAGGCAGGACACCACCAAGGGCGATATTGTCGATATCACATGATGGTGGGTCATGACACTAATAACTGCCGAGAATTGAAGGAGAAAATTGAGTCTTTAATTCAAAGAGGTCAGCTATAGGAGTTTGTTGCTGAACAAAAAATGGACCGACCTCTTCCACAACAACCATTGCTACAGGGACCTCCTGCGCGAGCTCAGCAGACAATTCACAATTGTAATCCACCCCCCACGCGTCGAAATCAAAATGGTGGTCTGAAGAAACCAGTATATTGAGGGATCTAGAAGGGCGAGACGAAGACAAGCCTGAAATGCCCGGATCATGTCAAACTACGAAGATCAAACCTCTCAGATTGGTATAGACCCTGAATGGTTTTGGTTCACGAACGAAGATTCTAGAGGAGTTTTCCAGAACCAAAGTGACGCCCTAGTGGTCACCATGCCAGTTGTTAAGATGAATGTTTACAGGACATTAGTGGATAATGGGAGTTCGGTCAACATACTATATTCATGAACTTTGAGGCAGTTAGAAATATCCGAATGCTACCTTCAACCATACTCAAGGAAATTGCAGGGGAGACACTATTGAGGCCTAAGGTCAGATCTTCCTTATTGTAGAGCTGGGTGAAGCTCCTCGTCAAAGAAGAATTCTGGCAGATTTCGTGGTAGTCGATCTGTCGCCCAACTACAACGCAATATTAGGACGACCCATATTGCACGAGCTAAAAGCCGCCACATCAATCTATCATTACTGTATGAAGTTCCCTACCCCCTCATGGGACCGGGATAGTCCGAAGAGACCAAGCTAGGGCTAGAGCATGCATTATAGACCTACCCAAACCTTAGGTAAACATGCTAAGGGACAGGGCAAATACACGAGCCGGGGACCAATCATGGTGGATCTCTCTGAGATCGACATAACTGTGAAACATTTCAAGCGACCTACGGATGACCAGTTATCCTTTGACGAAAAAGAGGTAGATCCACATCCCTACCTCGGAGTCCTGTAATCTCATTACCTATCGTCGGAGTAACCATCCCAAAAGTCTTAGTGGATACGGGAAGTGCTCTCAACATTCTCTTCAACAACACCCTTAAGTGGATGGGTATACCTTCCAACTTCCTACGACTAAATTCAAATATGGTCCTTAGACTAAGTGGAGCCCTGACCTCAACTAAAGGATCGATCAAACTCAAAGTTGAGACCAGATCGACACCCCGTCAAGTAAAGATAAACTTCGAGTTCGTGGTCTTCGATACTCTGTCGCCTTATGACGCCGTCATGGGGCAACCATTGATATTCAGTTTGAAAGCAATGGTGTCACTATACCACTATTCAATAAAAATTTCTACTTCCCATGGTGTGAGAGAAGTCAAAGGAAATAGGGGGCTCATCGACACATGTCAATTGAAAGCCTACGCTCATCGTCTACACAACCTCCTGGGAGTGCATATGGCTCACGTATGGGATTTCGAACTCAGTTCACTAGACCCGCGGATCAAAATCGAAGGGGAGAAACCCGTCGAAGAGTTGGAAGAAGTCCACGTTTGTGCAGATGACTCATCAAAAGAACTGAAAATCGGACCCGAGCTGCAACTCCCCATCCGAAGTGAAATTGTGGCTTTTTTCAGACAGAAAGTCTTTGCCTGGGACCACGGGACATGAGAGGAATAGACCCCAAAATTGCCTACCACAAATTGCAGGTAGACCCCTCATATTGGTAGAAACAGTAAAAACGATGACCCCTGAACCCTGAAAGATATGAAGCAATCAACAAAGAGGTGCAGAAATTGTTGCACATTGATTTCCTTCGAGATGCGAAATATCCAAAGTGGATCGCAAACCCGATTCTTGTAAAAACACACAATGGAGATTGGATGGTATGTATAGAATTCACCTACCTCTACAAAGCATGTCCCAAAGACAGTTTTTCCCTACCAAGAATAGATCAAACGGTGGATGCCATTACAGGACACGAACTACTCAGCTTCATGGATGCGTACTCCGGCTACAATTAGATACCAATGTACTGCCCAGATCAGGAACATACCTCATTTGTGACTAACCTAGGTCTTTACTGCTACAAAGTAATGCCCTTTGGACTCAAAAATGCTGAGGCCACCTATCAATGACTTGTGAACTCCACATTTTCCCAGCAGATCAGAAAAATAATGGAAGTATAGTTGATGGCATGTTAGTTAAAAGCGCCAAGGCCAAAGACCACTGCCTGCACCTGGTCGAGATGTTCGATATCTTGAGAACATATGGAATGAAGTTGAACCCTAAGAAGTGTGCCTTCGGGGTCAGCTCCGAAAGATTCCTAGGTTACATTGTAAACAATCGAGGAATTGAGATAAACCCCGAAAAAATACGAGTTGTTATCTAAATGAAGGCTCCAACCAAACCTAGAGAGGTGTAAAGTTTAACAGGGAAGATCATCGTCCTCAGTCGGTTCGTCTCTAAGTCCTGTTAATGGCACCACGAAAACTGAGGCCATATTTCTTGGAACACCACATTGTAGTCCTCACTAACTCTTCATTGAGACAAACGTTGCAAAGGCTCGACATTTCAGGTCAGATGGTAAAATGAGCGGTGGAGCTCGGACAATTCGACATAAAGTACACACCTCGCTCCTCCATCCAGGGCCAAGTACTCATCTACTTTATCTCTGAGTTCTGCAGAGTGCCAGAATAGGAACCGCCAAAAGAAACACCTTGGGAACTTTATGTTGACGGGTCATCTACCGAAGAATGATCTAGGGTTGGCGTTGTATTGGTCAGCCCGGAGCAACGCATATTCTGTGAAGCTCTACCGTTTGACTTCAAGGCATCAAACAACGAGGGTGAATACGAAGCTCTAATCACCGGAGTAAGGATGGCCTCAAGGTTGGGAATACCTAGACTAATCATAAACAACGATTCCCAGCTAGTCGTGAATCAGATCAACGACGTGTATCAGGTGAAAGAAAAAAGAATGGACAACTACCTACGGGTTGCAAGGAAAGAGCTCGAATGCTTCAATACCATCCAAATCAAGCAGATCCCCTATCTTAGAATGGCCACGCCAATGCCCTGGCTTGCCTAGCAACCAGTGAGAGGATTGAAGAATTAGATAGTATCTCCATGGGAAGAATATCCCCACCTGTCACCCAATTGGCCGAAGTGGCCCTTATGATGATAAATCTCAAACCAACCTAGCAGGACGAGATCATCACACACCTGAAGAATGGGAAATGCCCCGAAAATTCGGTAGAAGCCAGAAAGCTCCAAATCAGGTTGGCCAGATACACACTTATCAATGATGTCCTCTACAAGCAGGGATATTCTACACCCTTAATCAGATGCTTGAGTAAAGAAGAAGCCTAACACACCTTACGAGACCTTTACGAAGGAATATGTGGAAATCATTCCTGTGGGCAATCCTTAGCCATCAAGATCATATGTTAATGGTACTTCTGGCCTGAAATAAGACGTGATGCCTTCAAATTCGTTAAGAGATGCGACAAGTGTCAACATCTCATCCCTATCATAAACACTCCATCGTACGAACTGAACCCGGTGACGGCACCCTGGCCTTTTGCGAAATGGGGGGTCGACCTAATTGGACTTATGCCCACTGGAAGGGGAGGTATGAAATTCGCAATCGTTGTAGTGGATTATTTCACTAAATGGGCCGAGGCCGAACCACTTGCTAAGATCACCGAACAAAAAATGACAGACTTTCTTTGGAAATCCATCATTTGTAGATTCGACATACCTCACTCTATTGTAACCGACAACGGAAAACAGTTTGACAACACCCACTGTTCAGAGTTCTGCGAAGAGTTCGACATCAAGAAACATTTCTCAACTCCGAATCATCCACAGGCAAACGGCCAAGTTGAAGCCATCAACAAAATCATCAAACACACATTGAAAGCAAAACTTGATGTGTTTAAAGGGAGATGGGCCGAAGAACTCCCTAGTGTGCTGTGGTCTTATCGCTAAGGTTGGCAACGATTCGGCCAAAACCATAACCGCACCATCAATTTTTTGACCATACCATAACCACGTAAATCGGTTCGGTTTGGCACGATTTGGTTCGATTAATAACCACGAAAATAAATTATTTTTTATAGGTTCATCCATCAAATTGATATAAAACAATTTATCAAAGAAGTCAATGGAAATAAAAACACAGTATTCCAAACGAAAATGCAAACATTATCCCAATTTTCAATTACAAAATACAAATTTAACAAACAACATTATAAATATAACAATACTAAACTTTTCCTTCATTCTTAATTGTTGTGCATCGAAGTTACTTGATTCATTCTTCCCTACAAGTCTTACTAGCATAGATCAGCATTCAAAGTTGATTCTTATATAGTAAATAAGAAATATAAGTAGAGAATATAACGATATTACCTATTTCAGAATGGTCTTAACTAAGATTTAAATTTTAAAAAAATGTACTTCTTCGTCAGCTTCCTTCTTGCTAAACGTTGCACAAGCTCTAGAGTATAATGAAAGAGTAGAATTTTCTACACACAATAGAAAAAATTAACAATAAAAGGAATCTATAAATAACAAATATAAAACAATAAATCCTACTATGAATATGAATCCAAAGCCAATCCCAAGCATACATGAAAGCTTCTAAAGTCTTCGGGTGAAGCTTATTTCTATATGGACTCACAGATCTATCACTTGTACTAAACGCTGACTCGGATGTCACAGTAGATACTGGAATGGCTAATAAATCTCTTGCAACCTTCTGTAAAGTCAGATATTTTATTGAATTTGCTTTCACCATGTCAATAAATCAAAACCATCCATCCTTAGCAATACTGGCACGTCTAGAAAAATATCGAACTTTGTTTTTACATAATCAGCAGTAATAGAATGGCTAAAAAATATAACAAATTTTCGGAGGTGACGACGACTTAGACAGTGGAGACAGTGGAGCCGTGCATGAGTTTGTGGAGAGTAGGGTTTACACTTATATACTGTCATACTAATGCTATTATTATGAGATAATGGTAAGTAGACTGGCCAGCTGAGTCAGGTAGATGTAATGGGGGGATTTTGTTTTGATCTGGATAGAAAAATAGTGTAAAGCCCAATAATCAATTCAATTGTGTATATGTGTGTTTTTTTTTTGCTATTTGTTTTTAGCGGGTAATCGGTTCAGTTTCGGTTCGATGGCGTAAATACCATACCCGCACCACCACAAATCGGTTCATTAAAATCAAAACCATATTCGCCCCATTGCACCATCGGTTCGATTTTTTTCGTCCCATACGGTTCGGTTAACCGCGGTTTTCAATTTTGACGGTTCAAATTGTCATCACTACTTATCGCACTACTGCAAGGACAAGTACGGGAGAAACCCCTTTCTCACTGGCTTTCGATGTGGAGGCTGTGATCCCATTGGAGGTCAGCTTTCCCTCGCTTCGCATAACTACCTATGACGAAGAAAAGAACCATATGGCTCTTCGTACGAAACTCGACCTCGCCGAAGAAAAGAGGAACAACGCTGAACTCAAAAATGCAGTTTACAAGCAACGAAACGCCAAGTATTAATACCAGAAAGTACAAAGGAGAGAATTTGAGGTGGGGATCTGAAAGCCTAAGACTAGCTAACCAAGAGGGGGGTGAATTGGTTATAGTAACTTTTTCAAAATAGTTTTAAATATACAATTAATTCTACTTAAATGTAGTAATTAGTCAAATTTGAAAAGGGATGAAGTCTAAGATAAATTCATAAATATTAAATAAAAATAAGAATAAGTAAAAGGGACAGAAAGTGAAACGATATGATATGGAAGTTCGATCCAATGCAATGATCTACGCCCACCGTTACCAAACTCTCTGTCACGAGCAAGACCTTTTTCACTATATTGATTGACTTATGATGCAATCCAACCTTCTTACAATGCTTTCGTTGACTTACAAGCAAGGATCACCGTTCCTTTATAATGTTGAAATTTTTGGAACTTCAACTTGACCCACAAGTTTGAAAAATGAGGAGCATACAAGTGAAGACTTCTCTTGCAATAAATGATATAATTGAAGTTGAATACAATAAGAGAAGATGACTAACACTTTAGCAGATAGCAATGATTGAAACTCAAGTGTTAGATAAGAAACACTTTGATAAAAATAATTTCCAAAAGTTGAATCAATTAAAAGTTTTTCTAATATAAATAAGTTGAAGCAATAGATATATATAAAGATGACTGAGTAGATAGATTAGTAATATCTCACTTTAAATGCTCATGAAAGTTTTACATTGAATGTAAAATGATCTGGTATTTATAGCAGCAAAACGGTCAAAAGTCCTGTTCTATCGGACGAGGATACTGGACGTTCGCTAGCTTACTGGACGGTCAAATAACCGTTTTTTGTTCAAAAATCAGAACGTTCAATTTCTTAACCGTTGGACAAACTTGTCATACCAAACGTCCACTAGAATTACCGGACTCGTCCACTAGACCTACTGGATGCGTCCTCTAGATCAGCTTGTTTTTGAAAATTTTCCTTTTTTAAATAATTTAACAAGATGTAATTTCATGAATGATGTTTCTAACATGTTTTACGAACTTTTTGACATTTCTTAAAGTATATAACAGGTTCATGCTTTTCTTTATGCAAAAATCGTGTTTGTCATGCGAAGAAACATTTTATTGAGTTTCAAATGACGTATATGCCAAATACTTAAGTGTTTTACCTTAACATTTGAAATCAAGGTGTCCAAATCTATTTTCTTCTAATTTCTTCTTTGTTTGACTTGATGAAGTGCTCATTGTCTTGATGTGTAGCTTGGTTTCTACTTTGTTCAATATTGCGAGAGCTCTGAAAGCATCCTTTTGTCCACGCTTGTCATAAACTTCTATAATCAATCTAATACAATTGTTAAATAAAATTTTTTTGTTATAATCAAAACGAGAAGTCAACCGTAGGTCAACAAATTCTCTATTTTTTATTATGAGAAACAGGAGATGATGAAGATTTAATAAGTAAAAAAAATGATAAGTAACGAAATAATTCTCTCTATCTTTTGCACGTGTATTCCCCCTTACTTAAGCATTCCTATCATGCATACCATCTCATATGTATATAATCTCATATAAACATGCATATCATCTCATATAATAAATCGTGCATATTATTCATGTCATATAATAATTCATGCATATTATTTATGTATTATTTTTCCCCTTTTGGCATAATCAAAAAATTGACAAACAAGAGAAGAGACATAAGTTCATAATATCATAATCAAAATGCCAAAAGATTGACACACTCCGTCCCGTGTAACACCACTAGATCCGGACGTGGCATGCGCCGATGATAGATACCAACTAAAAGTTGGACCCACCATCAAGACTACTACAAATACAAATATCACTTTTTACACATTATTTTTCTAACAAAATTTCGGCATTATCTCCCCTGTAAACAGGACTAACCAACCTGTGATCAATTTCACACAAATCCCAAACTATAGCACAGCATAATAAAGATAAGCCGAAATCTCCACTTTTATCAAGAAATACAATGAAATATACATACGGATACATAATACATAGTGAGCCCCATAACTAACTACAAGTGATGCAAAATCACATCTAGACATGAACATGCGTCCCAAAACACTGACTACATGTTCTATGAAGTGAGTCATACTAACAAACTCTGTCTTGTGGCTCTAACTCCAAAATCAAGGCTCAACACCAAAAGATGCACAGATTCTCAACTGCTGCCTGATAAGGAAAAACGTGGAAAAATATATGAGTTGATAGCTCAGTGAGTGGAGAAGTTCAAAATAAATATACCTTTCATTTATACATTTTTATTGAAAATCAAATTCATACCATTTGATAATTCACAAGCTAACATCATGTAATTATAGCCAAAAAGTGAAATATTCACATAATGTCATAAAAATATCATCTTAAAATAATGATATAACATCAACTGATAACCATGTTATAATCTCATCACATCAAACGTGCTGAAAAATTCACCAAAAATGTACCCTCTGACTGAAATATGTAATCCGCCCTCGGGCTAAGAACTTTCGTCACCGGCCTTTGGCCCCTCCGTGAACGAAAGTCGGTCTCAAGGACCTCTCAAAATCAATTCTAGAACACGGCCAAGGCCCCTCAGTGAACTATATGTACACGGTCGAGACCCCTTCATCCCCGGTCCATGACCCTTCAGTGTAGTATAGAACACGGCCAATGCCCCTCAGTGAACTAGAAGAAACATATAATCACGGGTACTTTTCTGGTCGATCTCAAAATCATGTCTCGTATTCCAATTCAAAATGTAACGTATACAATCTTTGAAATCCCATATGTATCATAATAAAAGATATTTCCATAAAAATCATGTAATTCGAACACATAATTGCATATAATTGCACATACTTTAACAATAAACTTAATTTATAAATACTTTAAAAATATTTATATTTTTCCACTCACAGAACTATGTACGCCAAAATCAATTCGATTGATACGCTGTTCCGATATCCGTATCGCCGCCTGAAATATAATATAATTTTTAAATCAACAATTAACTAATTTCAATAATTAAATAAGCGATACTTAAACATAATTATTTCACGTTTAGGCAATTTTTAACGTCTCTTTAATTTGTAAAATTAATTTTTCTTTCATTTTATTCAATTTCATAGTTTATTACACTTAACCTCTTCAATAAAATTAAATTTAACCTAACAATCTAACAACTACAAAATCAAACATAACTTAACAATAAGTAACTTTTTACTTACCTTTCAAAAATGAGAAATTCAAGACTAATAGGATAGAGCACTTAATTCCTAACACATTGGCAAATTTTCCCTTTTTTTTCTTTTTTTCTTCCTCTTTTTCTTTCTTTTTTTCCTCTCTTTTTCTTCTCTGGTCCGTTCTTGTGTGTGTGTTATGAATTTGGTTTGGATTTGTATTAGTTACCACTGCTTGCCACTTTTTTTTTTTTTTTTTTTTTTTTTTTTTTTTTTTTTTTTTTTTTTTTTTTTTTTTTTTTTTTTTAAGTTTGACTTTTCTTTTTGAATTGACTAGAGTATTACAAAGATAGAGTCATAATGAGTTTAGGAGTACAAAAAAATGCATAGGATAAATGATAAAACTAAAAGCTAAGGCTCCGGAGGAGGTGGTGGAGGAAAATGTGCGTAAAAGTGAGCAAAGAACACATTCTGCTAAGCTTGCATTTCAGCCTGCTGTGCAAGAATGTCATCTTGCCAAGCCTGGATTGCTGCCTGTTGTGACTCGACCTTCTGAAGAACACCACTAAGCCCATCAGCTGAAGTTGTGAAAGAGTCAAGATGCCCGGTGAGCAAATTATACTGATCCTTAGTAAAAGAAAATCATCGGGAAGAAGATGAAGAGGTACTAATCGGCAGTGGATGCAAGAGTAATAGGACGTCTTCTTTGGCTTCTTCTTCGTTCTCAAATGGTAATGTGGAAGGACCCGAGGCGGGTTCGAACCCTTTAGTGTAAGCCACCCATTGTCCTTGAGTTTAAAAGATTTTCATACGCTTGAGGGTTTGAATGTTGATTGTATCGGTGGGATGAGGTTTGATGACGGCTTCACCCTCAGGAGAGCCATTAAAGAGTTTGAAAATTTTTGTTAAAAGCATACCATAGGGCAAAGCTTTGGAATAACGAGAAGTGTGGATAAGTTTCATAAGAGCTAAAGCAATTGTTGGGAAATCTAACCTTCAGCCAACGAGAAATGAATCGAGAATGAACAAATCAAAATAATTAACCTCATCTCAATGCCCTTTTCTAGGTAAGATAATATTTGCGATGATATTTTGCAATACTTTGCAAGGTAGAGTGAGTTGATTAACACTAATTTTTGTTATGTTTTCAAAATCTTTTCCCATCACATGACGACATGCGTCACTTGGGTTATAACTTTCTAAGGTCGGGTGAGCTTTATGAACAAAAACTTGCATATTACATGGTTCAAGCCTAAGTATTTCCCGAATAAGAGCTTTAGTAACGTGATCCTTACATTTTTAATTAGACTGGAGATACTATCAGAACGTGGTTTAATAGCCATTTTTGTGTAAAAGGTTTTCATGAGTTGAGGGTAAGCATTTTCTTCCAACGATCATACCAAAATCCACCCTATTTTTT
This sequence comes from Olea europaea var. sylvestris, assembly GCF_002742605.1. Classification (NCBI taxonomy): domain Eukaryota; kingdom Viridiplantae; phylum Streptophyta; class Magnoliopsida; order Lamiales; family Oleaceae; genus Olea; species Olea europaea. The sequence continues at coordinate 42,618 of NW_019249460.1, forward strand.
CAAAGAATTTTTGAATGTGAAAAGCAGATGTTTCAATAAAAAAAGCTGAAAATTAACATTTTTACTTAGTAGAATGGGAGATTTTTCAAATGGGTTCACCGCCTCTTCGAGTTCGAAATCAGTTTCTTCGTCGGAGGAGGGCATTGGAGGCCGATTTTCCTTAATTTTTGCCCTTTTTCCAGCTTGCTTTGTTCTCGGCATTGTTTGAATTGAAGCAAAATATAAAAACGAGAGTTAGGGCACGGGATTGGGGAAAGGAGAGAAATTTTGCCCTTTTTCAATTTTTTGATGTGGAAACAAGAGTGAAGGAAGTGGGTTACGTAAAAATTGAAGAATTAGAAGAGTAGAATGAGAAATTTGGAGTTGAGAGTAGTGAAGAGTGTGAAGGAGACGAAGAAAGGAAGAAAAAAGTGGGAAGAAAATGATCCTGTTCGCGATTTTAAAATGTCAAATTTAGTCTATCGAACGTCCGGTATAATGCGTAGGATCGTTCGGTATAGCAGGAAAAAAATTTCTGTTGAGCCAGATGATTTAGAGGACGGTCCATTATAGTTGTCTGGTATGCATCGGACGCATCCGATAAACTTGTCCGAAAACCCTTTTTTTTAAAACTAAAAAGAGCAAAATAGTCACAACATCAATTTTTTTATTTCAACTTCATCAATAATTCCCATACCTCTACGAATGTCTGTGAAACGGTCGAGAGCAAGAGGTTTAGTGAAGATATCGGCCAATTGATTTTCTGTATTGACAAATTCTAAAGCAATGTCAC
>NW_019249460.1:47214-59628 GCF_002742605.1 Olea europaea var. sylvestris
ATAGCTTTGAATATACAATTAATTCTCACTTAAATGTAGCAATTAGTCAAATATGAAAAGGAACGAAGACTAAGATAAATTCATAAGTATTAAATAAAAACAAGAATAAGTAGAAGGGAAGAGAAGTCAAACGATATGATATGGAGGTTCGATCCAATGTAATGATCTACGTCCCTCGTTACCAAGCTCTCCGTCACGAGTAAGGCCTTTTTCACTATATTGATTGACTTATGTTGCAATCCAACCTTCTTACAACCCTTTCGATGACTTACAAGCAATGAGCACCGTTCCTTTACAATGTTGAAATTTTCGGGACTTCAATTCGACCCACAAGTTTGAAAAATGAGGAGTATACGAGTGAAGACTTCTCTTGTAATAAATGATATAATTGAAGTTGAATACAACAAGAGAAGATGACTTATATGCCATTTCTTAAAGTATATAATAGGTTCATGCTTTTCTTTATACAAAAATCGTGTTTGTTGTGCGAAGAAACGTTCCTTGAGCTTCAAATGATGTATATGTCAAATACTAAAGTGTTTTACCTTAACATTTGAAATCAAGGTGTCTAAATCTATTTTCTTCTTTGTTTGACTTGATGAAGTGCTCATTATCTTGATGTGTAGCTTGGTTTCTACTTTGTCCAATTTTGCGAGAGCTCCGAACGCATCCTTTTGTCCACGCTTGTCATAAATTTCTATAATCACTCAAATACAATTGTTAAATAAAATTTGTTTGTTATAATCAAAATGAAAAGTCAACCATAGTTCAACAAGATCCCTAGCCCTACGAAAGGTGTTTCTCGCCATAAGGGAGGTTGGCAGCGGATGCCTAGGACCGAACTGGGAGGGTCCCTATCTGGTAACAAAGATCCTACCAAGAGGGGCATACAAACTGAAAGACATAGGGGTAGACCTCTATCCCATCTCTGGAATGCCAAACACCTTAGGCAATATCACCAGTGAATGTGAAGAGTCCTTGACATGCGAACTCCCTTGTAATGCTAACCATATCAATAAAAAGGACTCCTTATTTTGAACATTCAATTCAGCATCTGGTCAAAATTTTACAAAGCCATGCTTCATATACAAGCAGAGCTAAGGTTGTATGTGCTGCAACACTTAGACAAAATTCTTCCTAAGGAATTCTTCAAAGATCTGCCCCGTACTAGGCCGAGCTAAGGTTGTATGTGCTGCAACACTTAGACGAAATTTCTCCTAGAAATTCTCCAAAAACCTACTTCATATGCAAGTCGAGCTAAGATTGTTTATGTTGCAATACTTAGGCGAAATTTCTCCTAAGGAAATCTCTAAAGACCTGCCCATACGCAGGCCGAGCTAATGTGCTGCAACACTTAGACACAATCTCTCCTAAGAAATCCTATAGGTCACGTGCGTAGGCTGATCTTAAGGTCATAAGCAAGGCGGTAGTTATGTATATCCACCTAAGTTCATGAAATATTGCCATAATTAAAATGAGATCCCTGTCAAAGAAACCATGTAAAACAGGAAGACCCATCCATTCTAGACAATTCATCACAAAATATATCAAAAAGAGATCACGGTGTAATAACAAGTAGTCAAAGCAACATCTCAAAACACCAAACAGTGTCTCCAAAATATTAAAAAGAAATTATCCTAAAAGGGACCAGGGGAAAGAGGATCTTGGGGAACTGGGGTGCTACCCTTAACATCTTGGTATTCGAACTCCTGCAGCAACAGATAATCTTCGTAGCTCTTCTCTCTGCTCTCCCAGCGCCTCATCCAAGAAAGCGGCATCAAAGTCCGGCCTCTCCCTCCGAATATGTTTTATCAGCTCCTTCAAGGCCACTACGTAGGCATCTTGGGCTTGGGCATCAAACTCTGGAGATTCTCTCCAAATTTCCACAGCCTTGATGGCCTTAACCTGTGTCTCTTCCGCCCTTTTCATTGCCTTCATAGTCCTCATATTGGCCTCTTTTACTTTCTTCATAGCCTCCCTTGTATGAGAACACTCCACGGCCACCACAGCTCGCAACTTCTTTACGTGAGCTCTCTCCTCCTCCGCCTTCTTTTTTTCCACCTCAGCCCCCTGGCCGGCTTTTTTACCCCAAATCTTCAGAACCTTGATCTCCTTCTACAGCCTCTCCTCCACATCTAGTCTAGAGTTAAGCTCTTCCCCCATCCTGATCAATTTATCCTCATATTCCTTCTTTCGAGCAACAAACTGAGCTCTCTCCCTGTCCATACCTTGGTAGAGGTTCAGAGCTTAGTCCTTGGCTTCCATCATTTTTTCAAGCTTGACTTTAGCTAACCAAAAATTAAAGAAGTCAGTAGGACTCGAGACATTTCATAAATCGGTGAAATTCAAAGTATGAGAGCCCGGATATAGGTACCTTGTCAGCCACGACCATCGTGCACAAAATGGACCGGTGGCTATAGAGCTGAGCAGTAATGATCCCCTCTCCAAGCGACATCTCAGCCAAAAACTTTGCTCCCTCTCATTCCAACTCCTAGTCAGAAGATTGGCAGAGTTGCGCAATGGAGGAGCCAGCAGCCGTGGTCTTCCTGGAAGGGGAGAGAGCCCATAAAAAATCCAACAGTATCTCAGGCCTGCAACCCAGTAACCCATCCAAACTCGATCTCTGCAGATTGGGACATCTCTCCTCAGATCGAAAAGAGCTTTCAACTGTAATAGAAAGAGCAACAGAGACTGGCACCTCGAGTTTCGACGACGGTAGAGTGGAGACAGCCTCCGGAATGGGAGATGGTAGAGAAGAAGAGACTTCCTGGGCAGAACTCGGTGCGGGACAGGGGGAGCGTCCTTCAGGATGGATGGTGCAGTCGAAGTATCAGATCGGGTCCTCTTCAACGGTAGGACCTCTTCCTCAGTTTCTTTAGATCAACTCTCTATCCGAACTGAGGCCTTAGGCCTTTTTCCCTTCGCTGCTACTGCCGCTACCTCCTTGGCCACCTTGTACCCCAACATTTTCAGACCGTAAACTAAAAAAAAAGAGAGAGAGACATATAAGTTGATGGTAGTGTTGAAAATCACGTGGGCTTAGGAAGGTAGTGCGATGCTTTTACCTGGGCTAGCCGGGGTTGATGCTGATGGGCACACTGAGGTTTAGCCGAACTGAGGCCTTAGGCCTTTTTCCCTTCGCTGCTACTGCCGCTACCTCCTTGGCCACCTTGTACCCCAACATTTTCAGACCGCAAACTAAAAAAAAAGAGAGAGAGACATATAAGTTGATGGTAGTGTTGAAAATCACGTGGGCTTAGGAAGGTAGTGCGATGCTTTTACCTGGGCTAGCCGGGGTTGATGCTGATGGGCACACTGAGGTTTAGTCTAAAGTAATTGTTTGGATCAAGCCCGCCTTGAATAAATTTGAGTCGAAAATCACGTATTTGCACGACCTCTGCCTTTTGGGAAGAGCCCTTATAGCCTTAGCAAACCTCTGCATATCCTTGGTCAAGATGGCCTTCTTGTAATTTGCAAAGCAAGAACACGGGTGGTTAGCATCACTTTAATGTCAGCTAGGACTTAAGTATCTAAGTAAGTGTTGCTTACATAAAGCATGGTAGAATTTGGGGACAACATCCTCCCTATCCATCTCGGAAGGGTGGAACTCCTAATCCTCCGACATGTAGAAGAATTCCTCTTTTCACTTCTTAATTGAGGAAGGAGTGTCCAGCACTAGGGAACTTAAGTGTTGCTTACATAAAGCATGGTAGAATTTGGGGACAACATCCTCCCTATCCATCTCGGAAGGGTGGAACTCCTAATCCTCCGACATGTAGAAGAATTCCTCTTTTCACTTCTTAATTGAGGAAGGAGTGTCCAGCACTAGGGAACCGTCGGTCCTCGGCCTAACACTAGTATACCACCAGCCAGAGCTCCTCCCATCCTTTTTGAAAGTAAATAAGGAATTGAACTGCTCGACACTAAGTTCAGGATTCTCTAACTGGTCCCATAAAATCAGGGTAGCAATCAAAGTTCGGCACCCATTAGGGCATAGCTGGGTCGGAGCTATATCCCAGAAGGAAAGGAATTTGCGGATAACCTTTGGGATGGGAAGTCTAAGGTCGGCTTGTAAAATGGGCGAATTCAAAGTTACACATCCTAAGGGTGGCCAATCGACTCGGTCGGAAAGTTCGAGAATAATCATTATCATCGAGCTAGGCACACCGTACCTGCCACGCCAACTCGCTAGCATATCCCCCGTTACAATTGACTTGTAAGAACTGGCTCCCCACTTTTCTAAGTCATTTCCCTCACTACCCCTGTGAGACCCTACCTCTTCAACTCCCAAGCTCTCCCTTTCCCGCTCCATTTCCCTAGGACGAGCTATGTTAACCGGGTTAGCAACTGAGATAGGAATAGGAGTAAAAATTTCCCTACAGGCAGACGACGAACTAGAAGATGGATGGTCGGACTCTTCCTATCGGTTCCCCCAGGAATGTACCCTAGACTCGTCCGAACTTATAAGAAAATGCAAATAGGAACGATGAAGGGAGGAAGGCGAAAGAATACCTGGGAACTCGAAAGGCAACCTCACTAAGCGAAGGTGGAAAGACGTATCTATAAGATTGCCAACTGCCCCAGAGAGAAAATTCACAGCATGAAATAAAAAAATAAAATGGCAGATGGGAAATTAAAAAGGGAGAGGAAGGCCAAAGGTCTTAGATCTGGGCCACCTATTGAAAAATGGAGGGGAAAAATCAATGGCCCAAAAGCTTCCCAAGGAAGTAACCATAAGTGTTGTACAACTCATCCCTGCTGAAACAATGACACTTGGCACTACAATAATTACATTCCTTGGAAAAAGAACCGACTGAGGAGGTTAGCCCCTCCCTTACAACAGAAGTGACCTGGGCAATAATTGTTGACCACCGAACTCCGATCTCATGAGATTTATCCTGGGGCCCATCTCTATCAGGTGCGAGTTCGGATCTTTCGCAGCTCGGATTCGACCCGTCGTAACCTCTAAAAACATCATGATTATCCATTGTCACACCAACTTCTCAAATCAATACACTTGTGAGGAGTGACATCACCACCACCCAAAACCACCAATCTAAAGCCCAAAATCTCAAGTCTCTTGCAAGTCATCATTACTTGGAGAAAACATTGAATATGGCCGCCGACCTCGTCGACCAATACAGGAAAATTCGGTGACCCGAGTTTCGAGTTCGACACTATAGTTGATTTGACTGATTTGATGTAATTTCGGTTAAAGTCATGTAGTCATGTAGAAATAATGGAGTAGAAGTTTTGTAAAGGAGACGAACAAGAAAAAAGATCATAATCCGATCACTTCTTCTCTATATATTTCATGATCTGATTTAGCAATAGATCGCCCATTTTCTTAAAGTTGGCTCGAAATTAGCCTTGCAAATTTCAACGTCAACACATATCATCACCACCAACAGTATCACCACAGTCATGCCACCATGCCCACTTGGACCACCCTCACCTTGTCATCCCCATCACTACCACAACATCAACACCAACAAAATCGCCATCACCAAATCCAATCAACTACCACCAAAAATCACAACAATCATCTTTATCAAATCTCCAGCCACCAATAACCACCACTATAATATTCCACCACAACCACTAACAGCCAAGCAAATCATCAACAAACAAAACAATAAAAAAAGCCAACCAAAAATATCTATGACCTATCGCCGCATCAACGTTGTGCAGGACCGCGAAAATCTCCGATAATGTGAAGTGGTGCTCCACCTACTACAGTAGAGACTATCAATTAGGTGTAATTTAGTGACAACATCTGTGCTAATTTTGATACACAAAGAGAACAACACATTAACTATCGGCCTCTTTCAATAAATTGTAACTTCACAAAAATTAGATAGGCACCACCCAATTACGTCTTTGAATTACCACTGCAAATTTCAATTTCTCCATCGAAGTAGTCGCCCATCACAAGTTCTTCGTCGAAGCAACCACCACAGAACTCATCAGATCGTGTTTCAGTTTTAAGTTTTGGTTGAAGTCCACCCTTTTAATTGGTATCATCGCCATCGTGTGTGACGTTGGTCTTCAACAGTGGGCGTGTCATTGTTGTCGAATTAAGCGGGGTGTAGATAGGTGAAGAGAATGAGAGGATGGAGAGTGAGATACAATAAAATGATTTTTAGGGTTTGGAATTAGATTGGGTTGAGATATTTAATATTTAATTATTAGTCTAATACCAAATATGCGAACAAATAAACTTCATAGCTGATTTATGAACATCAAGTGAGAATCATTTTTTGAACGATTTTAACATTATTATAATTATATTATTTTAATAATACCTTACTTTTCGTTTTTCAATACGGGTTTCATTCATTTAACCATTTAGCTATCACCGAAATACATGTACATTTAACAGAATCATTTAACCTGTGTGCCTCCATTAATGTACGCATTTTACATTATTAATTAATAAACATTAACATTTATTTAAATAATATTCATCTTCATTTATACATTTTAGTATTATCAATTCTAATTATAAGTTAATTAGAATTTCTTATTCAAAAATAAATTTCATTATTCATGTCCATAGATGCCACTTAATTGGAAATTAAAAAAATAATTTAACATTCATTATCATGTATATATTCTATGGTATTAATTTTAAATTAATTAATATTCACACGTATTCAAATATTACTTTTACAATACTTATAAAATATTTCTTAATAATGTGCCACACACATTTAACGTTGACTAGTACATTTAAATTTCCCTTTATTTGAAGGAAATTTTCCTAAGCATAGGGATTCTTTTACAGAATTCCAACAGGTCCAACCATGACATTAATTTGTAGATAGCATTTATTATTATTATTATTCTTGTTATCTATCAATTAATTTGTGCATGTGTAATCCTATGTGAAGATTTCCTGCACTATAACGTTACTCTTATTTTAAAGCCTAAAATCCTCTTTAAGCTTTTAGCCAAACGGTGGGCCATTTTGAACTTGCTGATCTCAAGTTTATTCCTAAGCGAGTTTCGAACCTCGCAAACCCTACTTGACCTCACACTCCATGTTAATGAAAAGTTGATTTTTTTTAATTTTTGCAATATGCCATTATAATCCGTCGAGATGCAGCACGATGAGGTTATATGGCAAGTTATCAGGCACAATCACTGCAGTTTCATGGCCAAGTAAACATATTTTGTTCAATTTTGTTTTAATAGCTCTGATATTGATTAATATTTTTTTTTAGTTTTAATTTTTTTTGGTATGATATTATGATAGAATTGAAACTGGGATTTTTGTTGTAACCCGTATAATGTGATCGAGATTTGTAATCAGACCTCCTGCCCTCTTACTAACAGTCGATACGCTACCATTTGTGAACATGATGGTATTTTCATTTTTATTGTGTTTTTGTAGTAATATTATTGGGGAAATGAGTTGGGAAGGCCACCCTCAATGTACATTTAGTTCAATTGGCCTTGACCAAAATTATAAAAATAAAAGGTACTTTAATTATTTAAAGTGTCAAAAGACTTCTTTACCTAAAACAAAAATGAAGAAGAAATTGGAGTTTTTTTCTAAATTTGTTGGAGTCTTGACTTGAACCTTGGATGTCAAGAAAATATTTTAACTTCACAACCATTATGGCAAGTGATGATCCTTTGATTTTTGTGAGCAAAATATATATATTACATTTCAAAAAATTGTTTCATTTTCACTTTAAAAATAAAATTTAATTAAAATTAAAATTTAACAATAACCCACCGATTGAACCATTGACCTGGTGGGTTTTTTCAAGTTGATCATTGGGTACGCATTTATGCTCTAACACTCACAGCATTATCTTCCTTTAAATTCAAAAAATCTTCCCCTTCAAAATATCTTATCGTTAGCATTCGAACTCTTCTTTTTAAGTTTCAAGCCATCTCTTCTTCATAATTGATCTTCGGTGCACCCAAAATTTGAACATTGTCCACAACTTAACAACTAGTCGAAAATAATTACTGAGTCATTTATTCATTAGACACCTATTATAACACACAAAATTTTTTAAAATAAATTTTATAGTTATATTTTGAAAAAAGAATGGACAAAAAAATATTTTTTAAATTTATATCTTATTTAGAGTCCAATAATTAGATTTTAATAAAAAGCGATGTAGTATATCGATATTGGACTCATTTTAAAGCTTGTAATTAATAAAAACTATTCGACTTGAAAAAAAGTCAATTCGAATAAGCCAGCACCAAGATATTGCAGTTTGAGGAAATCGTAAAATATAACTTATCAACTTAATAAAAATGTGGAATGGAAATGAGCTGCTGACACTGTTTCACTGATTTGCACAACGACATTGAAATAGTTCCTAAAATATAAAACAACTTCGATATCGTTTCAGCATCCAATACACTCTACTTGAAGATTTGTATAACGACATTGAACTCGTTCCTGAAATACAAAAACCAATGTATATGTCGTTTCGATATCAAATACACATTGTTACACTGTTTAATAGGTTTAGGCGCACCTATGGAATAGGTAAACAATGTTTATGTCGTTTCAATTCAATTTTCGTCGACAATGATATCATTCCTATCCAATCGTAACTATAATGTCATACATATCGTTTTAGGAGTGGTTACACTAGAACATTATAACTACGATGTAAAATGTAATTCAAATTTACATATTTTTGTGACTTTTTATAATTTTCAAGTTTACGTATTGTACATGTTCATAATGTGAACATCGTGCATATTCATGTAACGATATACACTTCGTTTCGGTGATACATAAAGTAGTTGATGTCATTCTAGTGTAAAATGCTCTTATTCTAATAACGACTTTGAAATTTTTCCTAGGCGCAAAATAATAACTAGAACGACATATGCATCGTTTCTTTTCAAATTTAACGAGTTTGAAATAATTACAGTTTAAATAATAATTAGAACGACATATGATGATAGAAAGAAGGCATCAAGTGGATTGGTAGCACTTGAACAACTCAGAAAGAGCAAATGTAGATACTATCTTTTTTTGTGTTGAATGAGATCGAACTCACTTAGTGACTTATTTTATCATCCTACATACGACAAATTTATGTCAGGTGACCATGGATGATCGAATCGTCGTTTTTATAATTATCATTTTTTATTTATCTTTTTAGTTAAAATTTAAACTAAAGCGATATTAATATTATCAAAATTGTACTGAAACGATAATAGTATCGTCATGTATCAAACCCATAAAATAATACAACAACATCCAAATCATTATAATACAAATTTAATGAGTTTGAAATCATTCCAATTCAAATCACAATGATAACAACATAGATATCGTTTATTTTCATATAAAAAGATATTTATATCGTTCTAGCTAAATATAAAGATTCGACTGTTCACAACCATCTGTTATGCTTTCAGCATACATAGAACAATCGAAAAAGGTCATTAAGTGGATTGATACTACTCGAATGACTTAAAAAGATGAATGAAAATACTTACGATCGAAATGCTCAAAGCTGGTATACAATCATAAGAACAAAAATGTTCTCATAGTTTCTTTTGAGGGAGATCGAACCCGCTTGATTATCTATTTTGATTATCATACATATGTTAGATGCATGTTTGGTGGTGTGGACGGTCGAATCATTATTTTTAGCATAAATGATATAATTGTCATTTTATTTTAATTAAAACGATATGTATGTAGTTTTAGTTATGATTTAAGTTAAAACGATATCAACGTCGTCAAACTTGTATTGAAACGATAATGATATCATTATGTATCAAAATCACAAATAAAGTAACGATATTCATATCGTTTTAGCACAAATTTGATGAGTTTGAAATCGTTTTAATTCAAATCACAAGTATAACGACGTAAATATCATTTCTTTTCATATAAAACGACAATTATATCGTTCTAGCTAAAAATAACAATTCGACCCCGCACAACCATCCGTCATGCCTTCAGCATACGTAAGACGATCGAAAGAGGTCATTAAGTGGGTTGATACCAATCAAAAGACTTAAAAAGAGCGAACTAAAATAATTTATGTTGGAATAGTTAAGGTGGTCTACAATTACGAGAACAAAAATATTCTCATAATTTCCTTTGAGTGAGATCGAACCCACTTGATTATCTATTTTGATCATCCAACATATGTCAGATGCATATCTGGTGATCATGGATGGTCGAATCGTTATTTTTATTAGAAATGATATAATTATCGTTTTATTTTAACTGAAACGATGTGTGTGTAGTTTTAGTTATAATTTAAGCTAAAACAATATCAACGACATCAACGACATCAAACTTGTACTGAAATGATAATGATATCATTATGTATTAAAATCACAAATAAAGTAATGACATTCATATCATTTTAGTACAAATTTGAACAGTTTGAAATCATTTCAATTCAAATAACAAGTATAACGACACAGATATCGTTTCTTTTCATATAAAACGATAATTATATCGTTCTAACTAAAAATAACAACTCAACCGTCCACAACTACCAGTCATGCCTTCAATATCGTTACGTTGTTCAATGCATTTTTTTATTGAAAGGACATCTATATCGTTTTGAGTTTTAGGAATGACTTCAATGTCATTCTTAGAATGTGTGTATTTTTGTACTAGAACGACTTGTATATCATTTATGAATAGTCATAATGACTTTTATATCGTTATCAAAATAAGTTAAACAGTGTATATTTCATACTGAAACGATATAGAAATCGTTTTTTATTACAGGAATGGTTTCGATATCGTTATATTATTCACTCCACTTTTTTGTATCGGAATGACATCTATATCGTTTTGTGCTTCAAGAACAACTTCAATGTCGTAATTAAAATCAATGCATTTTTATACTAAAACGATTTTAAACACTCTGTTTCAGAAGGAAAAAATATATATCATCATTAGAGTGAGTGTATTTACATCAACTGTAACTATATGAATGTCGTTTGCATTTCAATAGCGCAAAAGCATTTTAATAGCACAATGACTACAAAATTTAATAAATCATCATGTGCTTCGAATAAGCACAAAATTATAAAGTTACAAGTCATGACAATAGTGCAACCTTGATCTCAGACAATTATTACTTGAGAACTTCAAGAATCAAGAATATTTTGAGAAGAATTTATAAAAATAGAAATGAACGATCGATAAATATAGTCTTTATGGATCCATTGAATAATTTTGATCATTTATTACCTCAGCACTGTCTCAATTTTAGGAACTTCGATTATGAATTATGATGATAAATCAGGAAGTTCATCTTGTATATAAGCTAGCCATTACATTATAGTTTCTATCGTACACACATTTATACACATGCTTTTCGACCTACATTTTGATGAAATTGAAGGAATAAATTGCTTAAGATGCTGGACCAATTGTTTCTATGTAAATAAGTCATCCACTAGTAGCACCTAAAGAAAAAGGAAAAAAAATGAGGTTCCCCATTTTTCTTTGATTTGCTATGTTCAAGTCCTCTTAGAGCAAAGTTGAGTAAGCCAGTCCTTCAAGAGAGCTGCTGTACGAAATCACAAAGTAAACATCCAAGTTTCTGAATCTTTATATTGAAAGCAAGTAAATGAGTAAGATAACACACACGATGATTATGTAGTTTGCAGAAAATAATTCCAAATCAATTATCCACTATAAATATAAATGAAATAATAAAAGAGTGTGCTCCAACAGAAGCCAATGTACTAGTTTCTATTTCAAATATTGGTTTGTTCCATCTTATTTGGGAATAAAAATATGCATTACACTGATATCTTATGATTGTACTTGTAAGAATTTGAAGTTGTGAATAGATTCTTTAATCATTCGATTTTTCCAATTAAATTCTGAAACAGTTGTGAATTGATGCTTANTCATATGCGGAGTCACATGTGCTAATGCGATTGAATTCATTTTTGTCTAATGCACAATAAAGAAGATTCTTAGCTTTTGCATTAAGGATAATTTTCTCTTATCTTCTTCATCATATTCTTCCCTAGGTTTGGGAATGACTTGGTCAGGTTGGCCATCTATCTTAATAGTCTTAGTAGGTTTATACGGCCCATATTCAATCACTTCTCAAATGTTGTAATCTATGGATTGAATATAAATCATCATTATAGCCTTCCAATAATTATAATGTGTTCCATCAAAGAAGGGAGATCGATTGGTAGAGTGACCTCCAAGAGATTGAAACATTTGGTTAGCCATTTACTCTAGATTGTGAAGTCTAAGTAAGTGAGTACCTTTGCTCTGATACCAATTGAAAGCCCAAGACTAGCTAACTAAGAGGGGGGATGAATTGGTTATGGTAACTTTTTCAAAATAGCTTTGAATATACAATTAATTCTCACTTAAATGTAGCAATTAGTCAAATATGAAAAGGAACGAAGACTAAGATAAATTCA